>NC_064923.1:404717989-405017989 GCF_023897955.1 Schistocerca gregaria
TGGAATTAACTACTTACAGTTGCTGACCTGTTATATTGTAGCTAAATGATAAAGTATCTTTCTTTCTATATATTCGCAGCACATCACACTTGTCTACATTGAGATTCAATTGCCATTCCCTGCACTATGTGTCAATTCATTGCAGATCCTCTTGCATTTCAGTACAATTTTCCATTGTTACAACCTCTCTATATACTACGGCTTCATCTGCAAAAAGCCTAAGTGAACTTTCAATGTTATCCACAAGATCATTTATATATATTGTGAATAGCAACAGTCCTACGACACTCCCCTACGGCACACACGAAATCACTCTCACTTCGGAAGACTTCTCTACCTTGAGAATGACATGCTGCGTTCTGTTATCTAGGAACTCTTCAATCCAGTCACACAATTGGTCTGATAGTACATATGCTCTTACTTTGTTCATTAAAACAACTGTGGAGAACTGTATCAAATGCCTTGAAGTCGAGAAACGCGGCATCTACCTGGGAAACCTTGTCTATGGCCTTCTGAGTCTCGTGGATGAATTGCGCGAGCTGGGTTTCACAGGATTGTCTTTTTCGAAACCCATGCGGATTCCTGCAGAGTAGATTCCTATTCTCCAGAAAAGTCATAATACTCAAACACAATACGTGTTCCAAAATTCTACAACTGATCGACGTTACAGATAATGGTCTATAGCTCTGCACATCTGTTTGACATCCCTTCTCGAAAACGGGGATGACCTGTGCCCTTTTCCAATCTTTTGGAACATTATGCTCTTCTAGAGACCTATGGTACACCGCTACAAGAAGGGGGGGGGGGGGGGGGGGGGGCGCACGAGTTCCTTCGCATACTCTGCGTAAAATCGAACTGATATCCCATCAGGTCCAGTAGCCTTTCCTCTTTTGAGTGATTTTGATTGTTTTTCTATCCCTCTGTCATCTATTTCGATATCTACAATTTTTTTATCTGTGGGACAATCTAGAGAAGGAACTACAGTGCAGCCTTCCTCTGCAAAACAGCTTTGGAAAAAGACATTTAGTATTTTGGCCTTTAGTCTGTCATCCTCTGTTTCAGTACCATTTTGGTCGCAGAGTGTCTGGACATTTTGTTTTGATCCACCTATCGCTTTCTGACATAATACCAAAATTCCTTAGGATTTTCTGTCAAGTCAGTACATAGGACTTTACTTTCGAATTCGTTGAACACCTCTTGTGCAGTCCTCCTCACACTACATTTCGCTTTGTGTAATTTTTGTTTGTCTGCAAGGCTTTGGCTATTTTTATGTATGATGTGAAGTTCCCTTTGCTTCCGTAGTAATTTCCTAACTTGGTTGTTGCACCATGGTGGCTCTTTTCCATCTCTTATGATCTTGCTTGGCACATACTCATCTAATGCATATTGCACGATGGTTTTGAACTTTGTCCACTGATCCTAAACACTATCTGTACTTGAGATAAAATTTTGTATTGAGCCGTCAAGTACTCTGAAATCTGCTTTTTGTCACTTTTGCTAAACAGAAAAATCTTCCTACCTTTTTTAATATTTCTATTTACGGTTGAAATCACAGATGCTGTAACCTCTTTATGATCGCCGATTCCCTGTTCTGCGTTAACTGTTTCAAATAGTTCGGGTCTGTTTGTCACCAGAAGGTCTAATATGTTATCGCCATGAGTCGGTTCTCTGTTTAACTGCTCAAGGTAGCTTTCAGATAATGCACTTTAAAAAAAAACTCAGTTCTTTGTCCCTGCCACCTGTTATAAACAATTTAGTCTCCCAGTCCATATCTGGTAAATTAAAATCTCCACCCAGAAATATAACATGATCGGGAAATCTACTAGAAATATTTTCCAAATTTTCCTTCAGGTATTCTGTCACAACAGCTGCTTAGCCAGGGGGCCTATAGAGACATCCAATTACCATGTTTGAGCCTGCTTTAACTCTGACCTCCACCCAAATTATTTCACATTTCAGATCTCCGTTAATTTCCTTCGATACTATTGCACTTTTTATCACTAGAAACACGCCTCCCCCTTCACTGTTCAGCCTGTCTCTGCGGTATACATTACATCTGAGTTTAGAATTTCGTTACAGCCTACTTTCCATCCCTAGTACTACCGTATTTACTCGAATCTAAGCCGCACTTTTTTCCAGTTTTTGTAATCCAAAAAACTGGCCTGCGGCTTAGAATCGAGTGCAAAGTAAGCGGAAGTTCTGGAAAATGTTGGTAGGTGCCGCCACAATAAACTTCTGTCATCAAATATATGTAGCACTACACAGGCAAGCTTTGCAGACACAAAGATAAATACTGGCGCCTAACCCTCCGCGGGGGGGGGGGGGGGGGGAGGACAATGGGTGGGGGGGGGGGGAGAGAGAGAGAGAGGGGGGGGGGAGGGAGGGAGAGAGAGAGAGAGAGAGAGAGAGAGAGAGGAAAGAAAGAAAGAAAGGTGGAAGACGAGCTTTTTTTCTCCGACTCGAGTTTCGACCACTGCATTTTCATACATTATTCAACGAAGTAAATACAAATTCCGTATTGTGCATCTTTGAATGTAGCAGCATTTCAATGTACTACGGAAATCCGACTGGCGAGACAGTTCGGGATGTTCATCAATATGGCCAACTCTACCTGTGAGAAGAGATGGTTTCTTAAAGGAACTTTCATGAATTGTGAATTGCATGCTGTATTCTCTCCACCATAAGAATAATACGAATATAAAGATTTTGCCACACATTCTTTCGTGTTTGCTGCTAACTCATTTAAATCCTGTCTGCCTAATAACCTACAAAACTAGAGTGAGACAACAGCAAACGTGGAAGAATATACATATCATGTCATGTTTATATTCGTATTATTCTTATGCCTAATAGTGATACAGTCAGAAACGAAGCACGGCAATTGATTAGATTTTTAAATCTAAGATGACTAATTTCAGTGTAGAATGTAATGTACTAAAGAGGCATCCGCAAAGATTTTCAAACGGAGAAAAATTTTCGTTAAATTCTCGTTCAGAACATCTATCATACTCTGTCTATTATTTGGTTCTTGTTGATCATTATCAAAGAAAGCAGGAGTGTAGGTAACAGCAAATAGCAGTTTCTTGCCATTGTTTCGCTAATGAGACGATTCCTCTCTCTCTCTCTCTCTCTCTCTCTCTCTCTCTCTCTCTAATTGTAAGCGGCAGTAGCGACCACAAAAGCAAGGCATACCGCGAGTGGCGACAGGTCCTAAACACTCATCATCAGAATGCGAGAAACAATGCATGACACAGTACAATAATGCACTTTCAGCTTAGTGTGACGTAAACACCTATTACAAAGAGAACGGCACGTATCAGATCAAAGAAAAATAAACAATCAATTCAAACCAGAAGTAGTGAAGGGTACTCATATAAATACAGACAGAGCACCTGACGCACAGCAATGGCTACCTGGTAAAGCTTAACTCCTAAGCTTACAACTCTAACCAAACTACTGTAGCTGTATCGTCATTCATTCGACCTAAATTGTCTCTCAGATTTCAATGTACCAACTTTGTTTCGATTTGGAGGTGCGGCCTAAAACTTTTCTCTCCCCTTGAATTTCGAGTCTCAAATTTTAGGTGTGGCTTAGATTCAGGAAATTTTTTTTCCCCTTGATTACGAGTCTCATTTTTCAGGTGCGACTTAGATTCGAGTAAATACGGTATGTGGGCATTGTCGTTTATTAATGGAGCGGATTTGGGACGTTTCTATAGATGCTCCTGCAGTTTACTATTACCACATTTATATTGCCATTCATTCATTCACTGTTGCGTTTTGCCTACTTCTACCTTGTCGTGTCTCAGGAGGCATCTTGTTGGGCCTAGGGAGGGAATTCTCTAACCTAAAAAACCCACATGTGCACACCACAGGTACTCCGCTACCCTTTTAGCCACTTCCTGCGTGTAGTGCATGCCTGACCTATTCAGGGGGGGGGGGGGGGGGGGGCTATATTTCTCCACCTGATAGAGGAGGTTGAGAAATTTGCACCCCAGATCTCCGCAGAATTGTCCGAGCCTCTGGTTTAAGCCTTCAACTTGGCTCCAAACCAGAGGACCGTGATCGGTTCTGGGAATGACACTACAAATAGTTAACTTATATTCCACCCAACAAGCGAGGCTTTCCGCCTTCACCATCTCCGCCAACTGCCAGTAAGAACTGCGGATGACCTCCGAACCCAGGTGGCAGGAGTCACTGGTGCCAAAATGAGCAACAATTTGCAGTCGGGTGCACCCAGCACTCTCTATTGCCGCTGGCAGGGCCTCCTCCACATCTTGGACGAGACAAGTTGTAAGTTGAGGAAAAAGCCACTGTCCCTGCATGTCCAGGTTCATAATTTTACAAACATTCTCCACCAAGAAAAGAATAGCCTGTAAAGCTAGTTTTGTGATAAGACACAAAACATGTATAGCTTCAGCGAGTCTCCTGTGATGCAATAGTGCAAAGGGATTATCACAGCCCATATGTGAACACTGTGTCCATGCACCTTTCCATTAAGATGAAATGTTTTACTTCTACCATTTTTATCAAGTCATCATTTTCTTTGTCATTTTTGACAAGAGCCAGCGCAAGTTTTATGCAGTACGATGCGTACAGCAAATGGTCTCTCAAAATTCACCATACAGTAGGCTGAGGTATTCCTATAGTTCAATTCTTTTATCTTGGCGGTTCACACATGCTCGCCCAGACGCGGGAGATTGCTGCATTGCCAATTGCATGCGCCAAGCAAACTTGCACGTTTAGGGGGGAGCGCGCGGTTTATGAAGTAAAGCCACCATGGCCACATTAACATTCCGCACTGTGCGCGATTTTGTCATCACTGCACTGCTCGCCTGTGCAAACACATGGTGTTCCGACTGCTTTGACACACTTATAATTCAATTTCACAAAAACTATTGGCCCAAAACTTTGATTTTTACACATCTTCTTGACAGATACCTTCCCCCCATAAATGACTTAATTTTGTTTCGATGTTCAACGCAGTTATTGTGCAGCATTAAATGTAGTAAACCATTGCACGAAATTTTGAAGAGTTTACAGAGGTAAAAGTCCATAGCGTATACTTTCCGCATGGTTGATTTCAGCTGCATCTAGAAATTTCAAAAAAATTACATTCAAGCGAATAAAATTCATGAAGTAAGACATTTTGATATTGTTTTTAAATAAATAAAATGTTAAGCACAGAACAATGTTTGAACTCTGGAACCTTCCACTTAGCAGCCAAACACTTTAACCATTACACTAACACAGCTCATTCAATATGATTCCTGGAGGACTTCAAACTAGGACGCAAAATACCGACAAACACTGTTGATATGACTATGAATTACATTTAGTGGAAGTACAAGAGGAAATAAAGAATTACCGCTGTTCTTTATTGTGAAAAAGTGGTTAGTGAGAATGATACGAACACCTTTCCTTGCTATCGCCTTAATTAGGGGGCTTATTGCTTGTTTGGTTTAATTAATTAATACGATATGAAGCAATTGGTATAAATAATGCATTTTCCAAACTTTCTATAAAACAAATTCTGCTATCAAGACATTGCTTTTGTTCAGTTACTTTATTTATGACTGAACGTTTCTAAAACTGAAGACACTCGTCCGTGCTCTGTACTGCAGTCGAGCTCTGACAACATCGTTCTCTGTTCATTGGCTGACTGTGTTTTGTGACGTCAGATGCGCAGAACGAACCTAAACTCGGCCGCCATCATAAATGATGCACACCTTAGTTCTCCACTAGCCCAATTGGTTGCCTTACTTGGAGTAAGCACAAAAATTTCCTTAATTTATCACATATCTTCATCTAAAAAATGCAGAGACAGGGGGCAGGGCTCAGAGTGTTCTGTTATTTACAGTTGCAAATGTGTATTCTCACACACTGTTCTCATTGTTACACAAATTTAACAAACTGCTGCTTTTCAGGAGCCATGATTGTAGCCTGAATGACAGCTGTGTGACACTTATCCTTGTGTTGTTAGCATTAGTGCTGTTAAAGATTTGAGTGGGGCATTCTTATGGCAACCATTAAGCAACACATATCATCTGTTCTTTTCTGCAAAAATTGTCAGTTTATTATTGCAGACATTTGCTCTTAATTTGTTTCAGATTTCTGGTGATCAATCCTCTTGACAACTTAAAAGGTAAATTATATTGTCTGGTTCAGGTAACACATGTACTTTCATTTTAATTATCGTCATTGTGTTTCACAACAGGTACAGTAGCAAGTGGAATGTAATGGCATTTATGCTACACTGGTGAAACTTTTCTCCTTGCAGCTGCCTATGGAAAATTCATGCCCAAGGCTTGACTACAGAAAAAGGTTTATGCGTATGAAAATTTTTGCTTTGGAAACAGACGTTCTACACCAAACTGCTTCTGTTTTACTTATCTTTGATTTCTCTGGTATTAATTTTGGGTCATAACTCATTCTCAAACAATCATCCTGGCCATCAACTAAGTCATCAGGCTAGAATCCAGCATCATCACTGGTCATAGCCAAACTAAAATAAATAAAATAAAAACAGTGCAGCTGTGGAAAGATTAAATACAAACATTTACCTAAGCTCCACTGTAACTGTTATCAAATGAAAAAACAAGTTTCTGTTACCAGTCCTTATTTGGAAAGTTTATTTCCAAAACAAATACTTTTTCAGCTATGGACATGCCATTAAATTTTTCCTTCAAAGTAAGAGAGAAGATTATGTGTATAGGTTGCAGCAGTTAAGTGAGGGGGCCTGAACAGGAAAGATTAGCTGCACAGCTGCATCCAAACAGTCTTCAGGGTGAACATAAGGTATTTCACATTATTTGCTCTGGAGAGCTGAAAGTACCATAAACTTAATTTGATGGAATAACAAAAGATTTGTGTGCTGCAAAATATCATTTACATATTGTAAACTATAAAAGCAGTGTGGTTGGGTCAGTCACTTTTCAGTTCTTCATTGGAGAAGTAGTAATTGTTCAGGCTCTGCTGTAGACAGTATCCTATGCTGAGCACCTAAATCAGATTGACTGTTTGTGATGAAATACACCTGCACACTGATCAGCAATTTTGCTATTTTGTGAATCACCAGCCATCCTCCACTTCACATCTGAAGATACATATTCAAAGAAAATACAGAAGAGTATGTTTCAACATTCCTTTGAGGTTGAAGATATTATAATGGACCATAAGTTTGGATTGGGGAAGGATGGTAAAGGAAATTAGCCGTGTCCTTTACAAAGGATCCATTTCAGCATTTGACTTAAGCATAGTAGAGAAACCATGAAAAATCTAAGCCTATATGAGCAGACATGGATTTCAACCACTGTTTTCTCAAATATGAATACATCAGTCATATTCAAATGCATTAGCTATCTACAACAAGTGCTACAGGAAATTAGCAGAAAATGTGTGCTCACTAGTAACTTATGCAAAGAGTGTGCAGAAAAAGACCGGCACAAATCAAGATCCTGGATGACATTACAACATACATGTAGCAACATTTTAAAATTTTACTTCGCCAGCTACACAAAATGGATTCAGGTTGTAAAAATTCTGAAATATGTAAATTAAGTATCAGTGTTTTATAATACTGTACTATCAAGAGTAATTATATCAGGTTACACTTTTTGCTTTGCATCAGACAATGCTCACAAACTGTCATGTCATTGTAACAGTTGTAAGTCCTGTTCAATGCTTTATTTATCAAAACTGAGACATAATAGGTGATAATGTACTTACAAAAAAATAAAAAATTACTAACTTCCTCCTGCGAGTACAATCGCTGCTCAGTGGGAGTATACTGGGCGAATCCCAATGCTAAGGAGGTTCTTGGTACAATGGTGACCTTAAGCAGTGCATCAGTGTGTGGCAACATCCAGCCTACTATAGCATGTCCTGCTTCATGATAGGCGACAGTTCGCTTCTCTGCTGGAGACATCACACTTGTACGTTTCTCTGTGCCACCAACAAGTCTCTCAACAGCATATTCCAAGTCAGACCCTGTGACACATTTTTGTTTGCTTCGAGCTGCATGGAGTGCAGCCTCATTACACACATTTGCAATATCAGCACCTGAAAAATAATTCACACACATTTATGCACTATTGCTACTTCTTTTTAAATTAAAAAAATCTGGCATTTTTTCCTCTGTCAACAAAATAAATATAAAATGTCAAAATATGTATCATGGACACAAGTGCACCAGTAGTTATGAGCAATGGGAGAAAGCAGAAACATTGTATAAGGACTTCAACCATGACCCCATATTCACAGCAAGTTTGAAGAGCACTTGTACTACAGTTTCAGTGGAAATTTATTATTCCTCTGGATTGACTTATTGGCATGTCTGGTGAGCAACTAATCATAAGTAATCCTGAGTGAATCATGTGAAATGTAGTGACATGCCTGCACTTTTGTGAATCAATAAGGGAGTGAAAATAAGAGATGGTGATACTCATTGCTAGTATATATTCTGCACCTCTTTCAGAATGCCAACAGGATTGCCAAGACATATCTATTTGATTGCCAATTCTCTATCAATAGTATACCATGCACTTACTATTCAGGATATTCCAGGAAGGACTGAAATTTAACCAAGAACTATCCAGTCACATTAATGTCACCGCCTGCCAAAAGCCTGAAGAACCACCTTTTGCAGTGTGGACTGCTGCAAGACGTGCAGGAGGTGTGTCAATAAGGTCTTGGTGCTCTTTGTAACATGTCACACAGTTCAGTGAACATGTCTGGCTCACTGTTCATCAGGTACATGCCATCATGTAGAGGAAAAACAAATTGAATGTAAGGTTCGACATAGCTCCCCAAGGATAGAAGCATACTTGTGTTGATCCATTGTGTCTTCCAAAATGACGAGCTCACCCATGGTATGCCCTCTGGCCTAGAGCCTTATGACACCTGTTGCAGGGTGTTTTCTTTCAGATTGTCCATGCTGTACAAGCCAATGGTCATGTGTCCAATGCAGTAAAACGTCATTCATCTGAAAAGGCCATCTGTTGACGCCTAGTGGATGTACGACTGTGGTACTGGCACGCAAATTCCGCCTTTTTCACTGATGAACAGCAGTCAGCACGAGTGCACAAACCCGGCACTTGCTGTGGAGGCGCAGCAACTTTCACTGAATGGTCATTGAGGAGACACTGTTGGTAGCCCTTGTTTCATCTGGGTGGTCAGTTCCTTAACAGCTGGACATCAATTTCCTTGTACACTCTCTGCAGTCATTGTTCACCCCTGTCACCTATAGTCTATTGAACACCACAGTTGCCTCCGCATCAGTTTCGGATACTGCCATTTTGCCATGCATGGTATAATTTAACTACGGTGGCAAGCAAACAGATTACAAACTTAGCCATTCTGGAAATGCTTCCACCTTTGGCCTGAAATACAATGATCATGTGCTTTTGAATATAAAGACAGATCACTCTATTTCCACATTACAACAATGACACTGATTTGCACATCCCCCTGATACACTTTACATGTCTCCACTGCTAACTGTGCCACCTGCTGACTCAGAGTGGTTATTGCATGATGACAGTGAACACAGGTGGTGGTCACATTACTGCGATTGAACCATGTGCTTTGCCTGTTTCTAAAACCATTCTGGTAATGACATCTCATCCACAATCAGGGCTCAAACCAGCTATCTCATCATTTTAAGTGCAACTTAGCTTAGTGGTAGCCACCAAAGAGATGGGGTGGAATGACATTATTTTGTCTGATATTAAATCCCATTTGTAATGTAATCAGTCGGATTGTGTTGATAACTATAAAATAATTTTATCAAGGAAAATGATAAATTATGTGAGAATTGCTGGAAAGTACTTACCTTCAGGGTCAAAATGGGTAGTGCTGCCAAGACACACTCACAACAGGAAAAGTGACATTACCTAGCCTTTAGAACTAACAGTTCCTTCCTCAGAGAGAAGTAGGTTGGGGAAGGTTAAAAGGGAAGATCTTCTCTTTCTCTACCTCATCCTAACTACAGGTGCAACCCACTCATCTTTGTGTGGAGTGACCTGTTGTTCCTTTTTAATGTTCCCCAATTTATCTCCCTCTTCTCACAAACATGGGAAGCTCCAAAGGCTAGGTGGTGTTTCAGTTCTATTTTTGTGTGTGTTTATTGGCAGTACCACACAGTACACTCCCTGAATGTTATTACACAGTATAGTTCCTGAAGGTAAGTATTGGTTACAATTTAGTCTCATAATTTATTACTATAAAATAAAAGTTGTTCTGACAATAGTATAAAAAGGTCCATAAACAACAATATAAAAATCCTTATTCACTGCACAGGAACTGTGATCAAAAAGCACTTATTGACTGCAGCCTTGTACTGAAAATAAACAACTCTTTCTGACATAATAGGTACAGCCATGAAAGTGATTTAAACAAAATCTCTAACAAGCTTAGAAATTTTAGGTTATTTGAGAAAGTACTACAAAGTTTAGATTTGAGAAAATCATGTCCTCCTCACAAAATTTTGACACCACTAAAAACTTTTTTAGGACTGACATACTTCAATTGACAGGCCTCATTTTCTTCTTTGCAACAAAAATGTTATCCTCATTATGTAATTTAGGAAATATTTATTGAAAATTATTGTTGTAAGAGTTCCAGAATGTAATCTAATCAAAATTCCAGCCTTACTATTCTGCAGCTCTGTATTTTTCGAATCCAAAAATGTATAATGTAGCTAAGAAAACATGTCAGCCAAGAAAATATCTCAACTGAAAATTTTATGCACCCAAAATACTGCACGTAAAAGAGGAACCTTGTTCTATAGTGTTTTACTAAATACATAGCCATTACTTAGGCACAATGACTTCATAACCAACTACGTAAAGGTTTTGCTCTCTTAGTGTATTTTGCATTATTGGTGGAAATTTAGTAATTCTGTTTTTTAATCTTTTGTAAAACATGCCACACATGAGTCTTTAAATAGGACCCATAAACAGTGTCACATCAAGTCTCTGTTTAGCTTTCAATTAGAAATATGCTGCAACAACTAACATATTAGCATTTAGGGTTCAAGATATAAAATTTGGGGCCTCTAAAGGGCATCATTAACAATAATTATGGGGGTGCATGGTTCCCACCCAGTAAAATGTCTCCAAGATAAGTAAAATCTTCTTATATTATTACTGTAATCCTTTTTATTTTCCAAAAAGTTAATAAAAGAGCAATTATGTAACTTTTTGATGTGTGCATTTAGCAGAAGTGAGAGAAATGTATTCATTCTACAAATGTTCATTTAATCTTTCTATTAGCTATCAATATCTATATTCTCTTGTACTCACACTAGTATGTAAGTGTACAGTATGACCTTGTCCTTGGTCCATAACACGGTTTTTCAAAGGCATATGCTAAATGTATGACAAACACCTTTTCAGCAGTGGAAAAATGACTACAGAAGAAGAAGGTGAAACTATTTGGCAACATATAAAAATTATTTATGAACTAGGTTAACAACTGGGTTCGTGTTTCTGGCATTGTAAAACCTACAGCAAATTTTGACAGTGTTACTGTTAGTGTTAATGTTAATGACGAATGCTCTGATCTCACATAAAAGTGTTGTGTTGTTTCCATGAGAAGAGCTAATTTCATCTATATAAACAAAGTCCAGTGTCTTTATTTAAAAAAATTGTTCACATTAATGGTTAGTTCCATAATAGCATACTTGGCCCCTTCCTAAATACTTATGAGTTTTATTATACCTTTCTAACTGATCATGCAATATTTCCTCAAATATGTGAGAAAAAATTGATAATATTGATACTGCTCATCTTGTCTGTACCTTTTGTGGATAGGCTGAATTTACACATGTCAGTGTATTTGGAAAGCAGCCCCATCAAGTAAATGATTTATTCTCTGGCCGAATTTGGGGTGAAATACTACGACAATCAACTATGACATTCAACTATATATTTGTGATGGCTTTGCCTCTAAAGCACTACCTACGAGACTGGTTGTGTTTAAACAATGAAATCAGACTAACTAATTTGAGAAAAAACAGTGTCTGTTCTTTTCAGTTGTTAAAAATTAGCAATTATGACAGAAACTGTCCGACTATATGCATATAAACAAATGTTGCAAAAGGGCGATAACTTCTGCTGTAAGTAGAGCTCTTGACAAGATATCTCTCATTAACAAAAACAGAAATAAATCTATTGCTGTGCTGGGCACTCCTCCATAGGGAAGCTAACAAAAGTGGACCAATTCAAATGGAATTTGTTCCAAAAGAAACAAAATAACATGGGAATGCAATGAAGAAATACAAACCGAAGCACGTATCAGAAATGTTGACCAATGTAAAGATTTTTTGTTGATTTAGCTCATAAAAATTACTTCATAATGCACCTAAACATAGGTAGTCTATCAACAGAAGTGTGAACGAGCTATATGAACTGGAAGTATTTCTGGAGAACACAATTTCTCTTAAGTTATATGTTTCAATGAACACTAGTTTCAAAGTGACAATATCAGCATGATAAGATCACTTTCAGACTATAATATAGCAGTGTAGTTTTGTACAAAAAATGGGTGTGGAGGATTTTGCATTTTAGTATAGCAGTCACCAAGCTTTGAACCCCCCTCCCCCCCCCCCCCCCCCCCCCACACACACACACAAATGGCTTATTATTTAGTAGTATACATTATCTCTCTGGTTAGTAGGTTGCAGACAGAAAATTGTATAAAAAGATAATTATTTGTGCTAACTTCAACACAGATACAAGTGCTGAGAACAGAGTTGCTGTTTCTTTGAAGGGT
Organism: Schistocerca gregaria; assembly: GCF_023897955.1. Classification (NCBI taxonomy): domain Eukaryota; kingdom Metazoa; phylum Arthropoda; class Insecta; order Orthoptera; family Acrididae; genus Schistocerca; species Schistocerca gregaria. Next base: position 404,730,763 of record NC_064923.1, read on the forward strand.
TTCTTATCTACAAATGGCCCAGTACTAAATTTTAGCGAATCCACTGGAGTAACAGAATCTACTGCAGCAAGTATAGATAATGTAGTAAGCAATATGAACTATGACAAAACAGCAAACTTCCTTTTAGATTTGGGGATATTTAATAATTCAGTCCTTTTGGTCTTATTGCTAAATTTAGATAAAACCTGTTACAAACAAGAGTCAGGACATTTAATCAATGAAATGATAATATTTGTCTCAAAGCTGGATGGAACTTCTTGGTCATTCGACTAACACTAACTACAACACTTTTGTATCCGAATTCATAAGTATATTCAATGAATATCTCCCCTTCGTAACAGTATGGACAAATTCAGTACATCAAACTCAGGGAAAACTGAAGACATTATGGAATCAAAGAACAACCATCATGCGGAGCTTCTCAGGTATGTAAACAAATACAAAATAATATTTGACTGTCATTAAAAAGGCAAAACAACTAGTAACAACTGACAATTCATCTCATATGCCATAAACAAATCCAAAATTGTCTGGCAGATTGCCAAGCCTGAGCAGGTGGTGAGAAAACTACTCATTTTCACTCTAAATTGGAAACAGATGGGTAAATGGTTATAAATTACATGCATATCTGTGCAGATTCCAGTATGTACAGTGGAACCTCTCAAATCCAACCTGGGATGCTCCAACTCCCCACTTAGTCCGACCATCCCATTTCTGATGTTTGTTTACCTACACAGACTATTGTTACAGCCAGGACTGGACTTGTCAATGACTAATTGTCCACGAATGGACCAGCAGGCAGTTTACTGTTGTTAGTGCGACAGTTTGATCACTTTTAATATGAAGTAACTTTTTTCTAACTTAATCTTGTGCACGTATTTGTTTTGTAAATTAGTGACTGTGTTCTTCTTACGCATTAAAGTGTTTAAAACTAAATTATGACACCGACTAAATGTAAATACACTATGCTGTCTTCATAACTGGACATTAAGCCCAGTGATGATGTAACGTCATAGCTATTTGCACGGCTGCAGAGTTTTGCAGTAAGTTTTATTCAGTTAGGTCAAGCTGTATTGGAGACGCAATGAAGCCTCCAGCCCCGGCCATTGTGTAGTCAGCTGCTGGCATCATAATGCCATCTGTCGCGGTGCACGGACCGTGAGAACTGCTCTGTGTGGAGTGTACTAAGATCACTTATTCATCTCACCTAAGAAACTAAATAACTATGACAAATATGATGTGTTTGTTTTCAAATTTGGTATAGGAACTTTTATAATTTAGAAGAACAGTGTGTAAAATTTTCATGCGAGTAACTTTAATAGTTTTGAAAATACAAAAAACCTATTAAAAAACTACTTGACCGACTCTTAGTAAAGTAAATTCTGATAGGAATCATGACAGTTTGAGTTTCTTTGTCATTTGAAAATACTAACAGCACTCCCAGTGCATACAAGTTATTTTTAAAGAATTTTAATTCCAAATTTTTAATAATTTTGCTTTCTTACAGAAAATAATAGTTTAAAAGTTGATATTTATATTTTGTGTTAGGGTGGGAGTAGATGAATGTGAGTGTGTATATGGGGACATACGTCAAATTTCAATTTTATAATGTATTACACCATCTGTAACTAGCAAGTATTACACAACCAGGATGTCCTGAAAACGGTGAATCCCCCTAACTGGTGGATGATGTATGTCTAAGAGTGTTTGCTTTTGCACTAAGGCAGCCAGAAAGATAGTAAGAGGACACTTAGTTCTAAAGTATATTTCAAGCATAGTTTTCTTTTGATTTTCATTTTGTTTTGTTTTGTGGAACATTTTGTGAAATTTTGTAATATGAAATGACATAGATGCATCTGTGAATGCTCTTTGGAATAAAGTGGTTTGCGTGCGAAATTGAGCATGAAAGGTTAATCTGATTGGATGATCATTTTGATCAACCAATGAGAGAGAAGTCTTTCCCGCATAATTGAATGAGTTATATGCCCTGTGAGCGATGGCATTCAGTCAGTCGTGGACTTGCTGTCGGATGAGAAGGTCATGTTAAATGTGCACGAAAAAATTATCTGTAAGATGAAGAAATGACAGTTAAATCACACACGGTTTATATCGCCGTGCTAGCATATGCAATTACGGACATTTTGGTGAAGTTGAGAGAGGTTTTGGAATGTTGGTTGCAGAATAAACTGTGTGTGAAACTATTGGCCTTTGCAAATATTCTGCGTGGCGTGTTCTATATGCATGTACAGAACATTTTGGTGAGCATCTTCTTTTGAAGAATCCACTGAAAAGGACTGAATGTGAACTTGTTTTGTAACAGTGTATTTCCTGTGTGAATCTTTTAATATTTCAGTCTGGACTTAGCACATTTCGGGCTGTCTTACGTGTGATATAAGCTGCACGAACCATTAGTAGATGTACTACCAACGTAAATGTGGGCTTGGAGACACAATAAATGAAAAGGACCATAATAAAACATCAGTACCTGCAAAGAAACATTTTCAATGAAGGCAGGAAGCACCCACTTTGCCTGTTATTAATAGGAATTTTCAGGTTTATCTTGTTACTGGAGTTACGCGGATTTTGTAATCATAAGTATGGACAGTGATTTTCTTCAATGCTGCTTTTCTCATCGTCCACATAGAACTTACGAATGCACAGCAACAGGTGGTGAATGAATACTATACTGAGGTAGGTGGACATTAAATAAATCGCAAAATGAGTCCCGACAACTCTGCCCCACCGCAACATGAGTGAGTGAATCAGTACAGCTGATGTTGACTGCACAATGATGTTGACTGCAGAATTAACTGATGACCAACTCACTGGGCTGTAACTCAAACAGATGATGAGAATGAGAAAGATGATGACAACAACGAAGGCAATGAACCTATGGCTTGAGTACAGATGCTAAAAATGCATCTGATGTAGCTATTCAATACATCAAACAAATCTCTGTGTGTGCCTCCAACAGATATTTTGTGGATTAGGAAATGGCAGAAGACTGCTACAAAATCAAAGTTGACATATGCTAAGCAAAAGAACATTAGAGACTTTTTCTGTTCTGCTTACGAGCAGAACATTTTTTACTGTGTGATTTCTCATGTTGTAAAAGTTATGTGCAAATCAGCTGCATGTCACTGCAGTGCTTCAATAAGGTATGTACAGATGTTAAACTTTCACTCACAGTAATAACATCTTACTGTACAATACAGATATATTTTATAGAACAGGTACTACTATGCATTACACTTTCATGTAAGATTTCATGGTCTGTGAATGTTTATCTTTTCATTTTATTAGTGTTTAACATGGAACAATATTTCAGACAGTATTTCAAGATGAACATTAAAATTGTGCTGTACTGTAGTGTGATGTTATGGGCCAATACAAGTGTTCCTCAGATAATCCGACCTGTTTTGCATTCCGGACATGCTCCTGGTCGTATAGGGGATGGATTAGTGAGGTTCTACAGTTCTTTACAATGTCAGATAAAATGGATGACTTCTCTCCTCCTCAAATAAATCCCAACATGCTGCATCACAAATTTTTGGTGGCTAGCATTCCAAAATCCTTAAAACATTTTAAATTTGTAAACTGGAGGTATAATAATAATAATAATAATAATAATAATAATAATAACAACAACAAAAGCAGGATGTCAAAGTATTGCACCCCAACTCTGCCAGAGAATAAATCAGTCATTTGATGAGGCTGCTTTCCCAATGCACTGAAATTTGCAGAAATTTAACCTGTCCACAAGAGGGGCAGACATAATGACCATTATCAATATTATCAACTTCTTTTAGAATGTTTGAGCAAAAGCTGCATGATCAATTAGAAAGGTGTAACAAAACTCATAACATTACTCTGAATAATCACTATGGATTTAGGAAGGGACAAAGTATTGCATGCTATTACAGAACCAACCATCAAAATCAGCAAATGACTTGATAAGTTCTGTGTAAACAGTATATTTCCTGACCTAACTCAACTATTTAATGTGATAAACCATAAGCTCACAAAATGCCTGTTTATGGTTTCCATGGAAAACCTGATTCTCATTCTGTGTCAAAAGTAGAAATCAGAGGATAGTCACATCACAAAATGGTGACAGTGCCTGTTCTAGTAGGAAGGAGATACAAGAAGGCATACCCCAGGAATCCATAATATACCTGTTATTGTTCCCACATTACTTAGACAATGTGCCACATAGATAACTTCAGAAATAATTCTGCATGCATATGACTCAACAACAGTAGTCTGCAGTAAACACAACAAAGAACTAGAAGTGAATACTAAGCAAACTCTTCAAGAAGTTTGGGAAAATAACAGTGCTATGAAACAACTTTACAGAAATACAGATTATACATTTGAGAGCAAACGAACTGCTGAATATAGATCACAGTTAAATTATGAGGTCAAAGAACTGATCACTGCAGATTCTGTTAAACACACGGGGCTTTAATAAGTACTGCAACATCTTTTTCTTAAAGCATGTTAGTTTTATTCAGGATTCCATTACCCCATATTATTCCCCACTCTTCTGCCTAAAAAATACCATTTTTCAACATAATCTCCCTTCAATGCATCGGCCTTCCTCCACCTTACTGGGAGGGCCTGTATGTCCCCATGGTGCCACTATACTGATGATGTCGGAGCCAACATTTTGCTGCATCAATACCCTCTCCGACATCCACATACTACTTCCCACAGAGTGCATCCTTTATTGGGTCAAACAGAAGTTCGAAGATACGAGATCTGGACTGTAAATTGGATGAGGAAAAACAGTCCAATGAAGTTTTGTGAGCTGTTCCTGAGTATAAAGAGTTGTGTGAGGCCTTGCACTGTCAATGAGAAGGAGCAGTTCAATTACATTTTTGTGGTGATGAACACACTGAAGTTGTTTTTTCAATTTCCTGGGGGTAGCACAATGCACTTCTGAGTTGACAGTTGCACAATGAGGGAGGACATCAAACAGAATAACCCCTCAGAGTCCCAGAAGACTGCCACCATGACTTTACCGGCTCAGGTTGTGGCATTGAACTTTTTTTTTTTTAGGGGAGTTGGTGTGGCATTACTCTGTGGATTGCCATTTTGCTTCTGGTTTGATGTGATGAATCTGTGTTTCATCACCTATGACAATGTTTGACAAAAATTGTCACAATCAGCCCCCTAATGCACATGTAATTCTGCACAGCTGGTCCTGTGTTGTAATTTATGGTCTTCTTCTATTAGGTAGCGGGCAATCCAGCAGGCACACGGCTTTGCATACCTCAACTGGTGGACTAGCAATAGAGACATACATTTGTGAAATGAGGTGTTTGTTTGTGATCCGTTGATCACTTTGAATTAGAGTGTCTGCGTGTTCCAACACTGCTGGAGCCACAGTTGTTTGTGGCTGGCCAGCACACTGGAGATTGGACAAGTTTGCACGACCTTGTAGTGATGATGACAGGTGCCTTGCCCAATGACACACCATGCTTTTGTTTACTGTCAGGTCTATGTAGATATTCTACAAATGCTTACGAATATCTGTGGTACTACAGTTTTCTGCAAAAGGAACTCTATGAACAGATCTCTGCTTGGAAGACAACATATAGAAATGAACTTTATGAAACTAAAGGGGCTGAAGTGGGAATATTCCCATGCTGCCCCACAACGAAGTCTGCATTTTTCAACCAAAAGTGGTTGAGGCAAAAATGTACTGAATTACTTATTGAACACCTCTTGTATCTTGGGATTGTTATAAATAAAAACTTGTCATGAAATGATGATGTAGTGCTTAATGAAGCAATTAAACTGTTTTGCTTATGCAATGAGAGTTCCAAATAATGTTAAACTGGAGTAGCTGTTAAGAAAACTATTTATAATGCATACTTTATATAAATTTTTGGCTATGGCATAATTTTTTGGGGTATAAAAATGCAAACCACCTCGAAGTATTTAAGCTACAGAAGAAAATCATGTGAGCTATGTTGGTAACAAACAACTGGCTATCATGCAAACCATTATTCAAAATCATCTATTAATAACAATTCTTTGTATGTTGATGCATGAAATAATCCTCTTTGAGCTGAAAAACAACATCTTTCCAAAAGAATCTGTTGCATATACTTTTGAAACAAGTACAGATCACACTGCATGTTGCCTTGTCACAGACAAAGCTTGTTTGAAAGTATCACATATTAGTTAGATTTGGTTTCAAAATAAAATGCAATTCACAGAAGTGAACTTTGAAGAGCATATAAAGAGCAAACAAATTTTATAAACAAGGAAGACAATTATCAGAGACTTGCAATCTTTACATTGCACTCTCTCTCTAGCTTGTTAAAGGATTTGGATGAAAGTTACAACTGATTCAAGTGAAATGGTCCAGTCTGGTGTTGACAATACCCAAGCAGATGGCATGATGAATGCCATCTCTCATTAGAGGCTTAACAGGGTGTATTGCCTCCTCATATAAGACCCTTGTGATGGCATCTCATACAACCAAAGATGTAGTGGAATCATTTATGAAGTTTTGATATCCTTTTTCAGATACAGAGGGAACAATGCTAACTTTTTCTAGAAATGAACTTACAGTGATCGAAGTACAACTTGTTCGTGCTGACAATGACAGCCCTTCAAAACGGCAATATCTGCTGACAAAACAATTTTCTTTCTACTTATGTTGTTTTTCTGGTGAAAAATGTAGCCAAACATCTGGGATTCGCTGAAAAATCTGTTACCTGATGACAGAAGAACAGACTTGCATTGTGTTATAATTTTCTAGTCCAGGGGCTATTTAAAAGAAAGGAAGGAAACTTACATTTAACATTCTCTTAATTAAAGATGGAGCGCATGTTCATACTGGGGAAAGAAATCAGCAATGTTCTTTTCAGAGAAAACCTCCTGGCGTTTACATTAAGAGATCTGGGAAACCACTGAAAATCTAAATCTGGTTTGATGGAAAGGGATTAGAATCACTGTCCTACCAAAAGTGTTGCTGAGCCTCCACCACTACATCATTTTGCACAGTTCAGAGACACTTAAGTTCCATAAGAAAGATCACACAGTTAATCTCTCCCTCATGATGATGATTCTGATGATGACATATGTAGAAACAGTGTAGATGATGGGTTAGTATTTGGCAGTGTTCTTAGTCAGAAGCCGGTATTGATAGCAGTTGTCCTCTTCATATTATAACCTGTTTTCTTCCTCTAAATTTCATTTCTTTACATATCTCTGCTTACACCTCATCACGCTGTAGTGACAGTATTATTTTCCAGAAACGGAATGCTCTTGATGATTTTGATATTTGTTTTACATAAAGCAATCAAATCACAAAATAATGGTAACTCAAAAATCTGTGTTGAAGGCAATGCTGCAAAGGGCTGGGGATGACTGTCAGCAAAAATATCTTCTGGCATCATCCCAAAAAGGTGTAACTGGCAGCATGCCAAAAAGGTGTAACTGAAAATTTCAATTATTGGGATGCATCATATTCCTTGGCCATACATGATGCTCCTTTTTGGGGTAGTGAGAGGATTGGAGGTATGTGGTGATACACAGAAGCCCCTTGGCCCCTCCCCTTCATCACACATTACCACCCCAGACTAGTACAAATGAACCATGTCCTTCAGCAGCGCTTTAATTATCTATCACAATGCCCTGAAATGAAGGATGCCCTCACCAAGATCCTTCCTACCCCTCCTAAAGTGGTTTTCCATTACCCACTCAACCTCCACAACATCCTTGTCCATTCCTATGCTACTCCCAATCCCAACACCTTGACAAAGGGATCATATCTGTGTGGAAGACCTGTCCAAACCATCCAACCAATACCTCCTATTCCAGTCCTGTCACAGGATTATCCTACCCCATAAGAAGCTGGGCCATGTGTGCTGGAATCATTGCACATTTTTTTATTTGTTTGGCTATGAACCAGCTGTCCATCAGGATGAATAGTCACTGCCAAATTGTGGTGAAGAGCTAAGTGGATCATCCTGTGACACAACACACAGCCATAACTGTGACACAGCTGAACATAATATGGGTTGTGCATCCACCAGTCTTCTCTGTTCCTCTACTTTTCTGCTTTCCCCCAGAGCCTCCCAATGGTGCACCTGACAAACTTTCCTACTTCCTTTTAGTACACTCTGCCAGACAGCACTTTGCAAGCCAGTCACATTCCAGGCAATTTTGATGGGCAACATGGGAAAGCCAGAGAAACAATTGTACCTATTGCTGTTCGAAGAAGTGTATCACATGCTTTATTTTTATGGTTGGGTATTGTCCAGTGGAAATATATCCTGGGGAGCTACCTGCAAAAGAGGTAGCACCTCTGACTGTAAAACCTCACTTATGTAGCAGCTGCAGTTCCAGTTGCTATCAACACATATGAAGTCAAAATTGTGTGTATACAATAGCACCTTCACAAATCAAATCTCCTGTTTTTCCAGTTTGTCACTCAACAAAGCAGGCAGTCAGATTGGAGACACTGTGGTAATGTCTAACACACATATGGCCATTTTGATGTAACATATAACACTGGTATAGTGTCGCTTAACCCTACGTCTATCAATCCAACAAATGCTGAAAGCAATCTTTAAGTGATATACTGGTTTAGTAGTTACAAGCATGGAACTGTCTGGATGTTTTGTTAAGTATTTTCACTTGTAATGAGTGTACAGAGGGACTTCAAGATCGGGCAGTAATCACAGGAGATGAAGTACCTGTGGGATTTCTTCTGGAGATTGTTCCATAAAATATAACTTGTTCTTTTATTTAAAACCTTACAATATAGGGAACATCACATAACAGAGCATACGTCAGTTTGACACCTTGTTACATGAATCTTGTACAGACTTTGTCTACTTCTGCGTGTATCTCTTGCAGTATTGATACACTATGGGCATTTATACTGGGATTGCCATGTTACTCAAACCTGAGATGATGATGCCTGGAATGTGCACAAACGCCCACACAGGTACTTCATCTCCTGCGATTACTGCACACTTCACATTTATTTATAAAAGTTCCATATATCTTGAAGCATTTCAGTTCCCGCATAGTGCAAGACTGCAGCATCAAGGAGGTTCAATCCACCTGCAGCAATATGGCCATAACACAAGAACACTTTTGGTGCGGAAATTCTTAAGTATGAGAAGTCATCCTGCTCAAATCTAAGTACATTCAAAGGTAACATCATTCCATCATTATAGCATAGTTTGAAGCATGTCTCATCCAGGAACACTTCATTTTCCCACTTGGTCCTACATTGGCACAACTTGTGTACCCAAATACGGTTTGTGGTTTCCAGATAGCAGAAGTAATGCAATAATATCCATGCCCACAGTCGAAATCATAGCAGGTACTGTGATGGTTAAAGCTTTCCCGGCGTTCTGATTGTTATGGAACATAGCAGGTACTATTAAACATTTGATGCAGACAGATCCACTTCGGTGTTCAGCCAATACCACAGCTATAACTTGATGGTTCACTACAGCCGCTGGCCGCAATGGCCGAGTGGTTCTAGGCGCTTCAGTCTGGAACCACGCGACCGCTATAGTCGCAGGTTCGAATCCTGCCTCAGGCATGGATGTGTGTGATGTGCTTAGGTTAATTAGGTTTAAGTAGTTCTAGGGGACTGATGATCTCTGATGTTAAGTCCCATAGTGCTCAGAGCCATTTGAACCATCACTACAACCACATGGCCAAGATGGTGGGTATATGTAGTATCCACACACTGCTGCATCAATCCTGTTCTACTCATGTCCCCACTGAAAAATCAGTTTCATAATAGCATGCTCTGTACAAGTTGAAAAGTCACAATGAGACAAATCAGTTTTCAGGTTATTGATCATTCTATCTAGTATGAACTACTGATATTGCACATTTTGATGTCAATGAGAAAAATATCCAGTCCATTTCCTCTGACATGCATCTTGCATAATGGAAAGGACAGAAAAATTAGAGAACTTTCGGTCTGCACAGAAAAGTACTGATAATCTTCTTCCCACAGACCATCTACTTGTCAGAAAAGGTATGTGGACTCCTCGATAATTGATGGTGATTTCAGTGACTGGTCACTGACCTGGAGGCAAACAATACTGGATCCTTTCATATAATTACTGTACACATTACATTATATTTATTTATTTATGATTAGGGTTGCCTGGCAGGCTTTGCAAACATTTTGATCACTTTCATGTGTCTCTGCATTTTGCTGTGTTTCTAACAAAGTCACATTCCTGAACACAGGAGTGTCATCTGCAAACAGCCTTATATGGGTACAGACTTTATCTGCTATGTCATTTATAAATATCAAGAACAGCAGTGGCCCTACCACATTACCTTGAGGTACGAGAGATGACAGCTGTCCTTCCAATGATGCCTCTCCTTTGAGAGGGACATACTGAGTTCTGTTCACATGAAAGTATTCAATCTCGCCACATATCTTTCCCCACATTACATATGCATCAGTTTAGCCTACCATCTGATGGTATAAAACTCTGCTGACAGCTTCTGGATGTCAAGAAGAGGGGAGAAATGATTCTGGTGCTACCAGAAACTTTATGATGGTTGCAGAGTACAAATGAAGATTTATATGAGACCTGAATTTTGCCCAGCATATTCGATCTTCAAATAACTGATGGGAGTGCAGTGGGTGGCATTGTCAACAATTGCCAATATTTCAATAGGTTCACACCCTGTCATTAATGGCATTTGTTTAAGATGTCACTTGGGTGCATTCCTGTAAGTTATTTGAATGAAGATTTATATGTTTTACAACCAAAGAGCTTGACATAACACAGACATTTTGGGCCACTAAAGAAAGAGCACATGCCTATGTTGACGCCTTCTCTCCTGGAATCAATCACTTATTGAAATCCACAATGAATTTTCACTCTGCAGTGGAGTTTAAACTAATGTGAAACTTCCTGGCATTTTAAAACTATAAGCTGGACCAAGGTACCAGGTCCCAGATTTGAGTCCTGTTTAATCTGCAAGAAAGTTTCACTTATTGATATCTCAATGTTCCATGTATCTTCCAAAACTGGAATCAGGTAGTTAATTCTTTATTAGAGTTCTAATTTTTTAATATTTTTAATTTTCACAAATGTAAATGTCTGCTGGATTGAACCCATACCAGCCACTGAAAATATTCGGCCAAAGTGTAAAGTATGTGTACTTTGTGCACACTGTCAACTTCTCACTCTTATCACTGAGTTGTGAAATGACCTGAACGTCTAGAAGAAAAATGATTATTTACATTTCCCAACAGTGAATAGGTGCAAAACGCAATTCTTCAGTTGACAAGAACTGCTACTGCCTGCTAATTACAAAATTTTGTGGAATATTTAGGCAGATGCATGCCAAGATACCAGAGTGCATTAAACTGCCCACTTCTGGGATATGGGGAGACATGCCAGCCAGCCTAGATGTGGTTTTTAGGCAGTTTCCACATCCACCAAGATAAATATTGAGCTGGTTCCCATGTTTCATCTCATATACCCAATGTGCAAACACTGCAAAAAAGACCACGTGATTACACTAGATGCAGGTAGAGGGGTAAATGAATTCCTCCCTGGAGGGGGAAGGGGTGGTGGACCTGGCAGAAGCTTTAAAATGCCTTTGGGAGTGGTGACCACATCGTAATAATAGCCTATACAAGGTTCTTTGCAAACTTGAAGAAGAACTATACCAGTATCGACCCAGCACTGGCTGGATAAAGGGCACCAGAAAGGAAGGAATTCAGCAGGTATTTTCAGAAACTACAGTATTATGCTGAAAAGGTCTGTGGTGAATTCTTGTCACATTCATTATTGATAAATACATTACTGAAAAGATATGTGAATGCTATACATCTGTCACATCACAACTATTCAAGATAGTTACCTTTACTTTGTCAATCTTGTACATATTTAAATGACTGTGCAAACATCAAACAATAAATCATTTAGGAACATTTTTGAGATGTTATTTTCTGTATTTGTTTGAAGAGCTGGCAAAAAGACAATGGTATATTAAACAGGGGACAATTGTAACAGGAGAAACAAATCTTTAGAACAATTAACTCACCACTAAATCCAGGTGTTAAATATGCAAGTCTTTTAGAGTATACCTCAGGAGGCTCTGATAGACATATGCTCTTGAGATGTTGCTCAAAAATCTCTTTCCGCTCTTCAAATGTTGGTAAGTCAATTAGGATATGACGATCAAATCTACCAGGTCGAAGTAATGCCTAATAAAAGATTAAGCCATGATTAGAGAAATGGGGAAAAACAATTTGGCAAAAAAATTGCAAATGAAATGTAGTTCACCTTATCTAACACATCAGCCCTATTAGTTGATGCAAGCATGATGACACCTTCCTTCGATGCCATTCCATCCATTTCCACTAATAGCTGATTCAGAGTCTGTTCTCCTTCACCAACTCCTCCATCAAACTGACCTACTCCTCCACTTCTTTTTCGTCCAATTGCATCTATTTCATCTATATATATAATGCAAGGAGAACGTTTTCTTGCTTCTTTGAAGAGATCTCTGAAATAGTTAAATGTATACATAAAATCTATTTGTGAGCAAAATATATATAGATATTGGAACTCATAGAAGCAGCTAGCTTAGAAATAGCAAAAAATTAAGGCAACAGGGCTAGATTAACAACAATATGACAAGTTATTAAGTTTTCAGAATCCGAGCTTAATTCAGAGTCAGCAAAAGGAAATGTTTAGAAAGGTAGCACACAGGGCAAGTCCCTTAGAGTAACAAATCCCAAGAGAAGAGATACACTATTAGAGTTTTTTTTGACACTAAAAACAAATTTTGCTGCTGTGACCTCGCTAGCAACTGGATCACTTTGTTCATTTCCATGAAATATTCTCAATCTTCTCTACTCTAACAACAAAGCTATTCAAAACTCCTAAGGGATGGGCAGCTGTAAATTTATAGGTGTGTATGTTGGTGAAAATCTGCAATGGACAAACCACATTAATTTTGTACACTGAAAAAGTCAGTAGTAGCTTATATCTCAGACAGCTCAAGGAGGTAGTTCCTAGACAAACAATAAAAATAGTTTACTACCAAACAGTTTACTACCAAACAATTTACCTCTTTCTCAGCTATGGGACTGAATTATGGGGCTCTGCAGCCGGTGTCTGCTTAAAAAGAATATTGCTAGTTCTTCCCTTTGAGGGGGCAATGCTTCTCAATTTAACTGCGGCAGCCTCCTGTTGTCATAGATAGTTTGATTTCAGTGTACCCCTATGATATAGGCTTTTGGAGAAATAAAACCTCCACTGGCAACTGGAAACAGTCTTTTCTTTTGAAGGTTTTCTCCCAACATGACCAGACGACCTGGTTCCCATTCATTTTCCCATTCTGACCAAGACAAGTAAGAACAAGTAGTATACTGCAACATTAACCTCTTAGAAGTAGTCACACTGGGTTGCAAAGACATCAACTTGTTTTTTGCATGTGCAGCCTGTGGCTTATAGCCGTCTCACTCTCTCACACCTGTTTGGAATAGCATAGTAGCCACAGCACCGGGCACATTCGGCTGCACTTGCAAAGCATGCTCTAGGACCGCAAACCTTGATGTGGCCAGCAGTAATGAAACAAAGATGCCTCTATGCAAGTGACTATTAGTACTGAATTATGAACTGCACAAACTAGAAATATAGAGATGAGAAATATAGAGATGAGAAATATAGAGATGAGAAATATAGAGATGAATGATAAGGAAAATTTCACGTTCTGTAAGAATCACTAAAGCCTGGAATTTAAGAATTGTTGATGAAACATATCAAAATACAAAAAATAAAATGGCTCTGAGCACTATGGGACTTAACATCTGAGGTTATCAGTCCCCTAGAACAACTACTTAAATCTAAGTAACCTAACGACATCACACACATCCATGCCCGAGGCAGTATTCGAACCTGCGACTGTAGCAGTCATGCAGTTCCCGACCGAAGCGCCTAGAACCCCTCGGCCACACCGGCCAGCTACAAAAAAATAGCAGAAACAGCTGAGTACCACATCAAAGTGCATCTACCAAGAATCCATGGGTGGCTGAAATTCTTTCAACAATATAGCCCATGATGGAAATGTAAACAGTATTAAAACCATTTTCGGAAAGTGATTTGTACAAACTAGTGCAAAACTTTGACAATGTGAAACCATTTAAGGCCTTTCATGTGACTTATTATTATTATTATTATTTTTGAGAAAGGGTCAAACCCACAATCCATGCAGGGCAAACCTACTTGGTGAACATGAAACCTTAATGACATTTAGTGCTGTTATAGTGTACAGAACCTTTTAGAATTTGTACATGAAGGCACACCTCTCTAACCCCCCCCCCCCCCCCCCCCCAATCGCCCCTTCCATCTATATGCACCTCCTACTTCTGGAAACACAGTTGCTAGATATTATTATTGTTGTTGTACACTGCAAATAAAGATCTTTACCTCACTCTTGCAGCTCCAAGGCCTCCAATCATCTCAATAAATTCTGAACCATTCATTGATAAGAAAGGAACATTAGCCTCTGTTGCAACAGCTTTGGCAAGAAGGGTTTTTCCACATCCTGGAGGCCCAAGAAGTAATGCTCCCTTGGGTACCTATGAAACAAATGCTGGTAAATATTCAAGACACATTAAATGAAAGGAAAATGATAAATGAGGACAGGCAAACATTCATCTGAAGATGACTAATACATTATGCAATTTTCAACATTAAAGGTCAGAAAATCACCCGTTTCGGCAAGGAGGCAAATAAAACAAACAAGGGGAAAACTGAACAGCAGTAAGGATAAGGGATGAATAGCTCCAAGGATTAAAGTATCTTTAATTAATAAGAAAGAGATTTACAAAAATTGAAGGTAACCTACAGTCAACAACTGAAACTCCAATTTCACCAGTATTGCAAAATCCCCCATCTTATTAAAAAACCAAAACTACGTTAAAAAATTACAATGCTGCAAGAGTAAAGTAAAAACAATTTTGGACCTTATTAAGCAACAGACTAACAGAAATAGTGACCCAAATTAAATTAGAATCCCACAAAATAGCACTAACAGAAATGGTGACACATTTAAATCATTGGCCATAAAATGCAATGATCACTTCTTCACAGTCGCAGCAAACATCCCATCCTTTAACAACCAACCAAATATAGATACATTACTTTGTCTTTGTAGACACTGCATGCACTAACAGGAACATTAGTTTCAAAAATTCAACCCCTAAGGAGATTACAAAAATTATGAGGTCACTAAAAATATCAATTCTGCTGGCTACAATGGGGTTTATAGCTGAATATTAAAATCTTGTGCCAGTTCCATATGACTGCCCTTAAGCCATCTTTGTGATCAATTACTTATGATTTTCTGACAGAATTATATACTTTATATTAGCACTGACCTATAAAATAACTCTAGATAACTAAGAAAACTGTTTCACTTCCTCCAGTCTTTTCAAAATTGCCTACGAAAGTGGTTCAGAATGGAGTTAAGTACTCTGGCGATAATATATTCAACTAGCTTCCAGCTAACATACACGAGGAAATTGGGAAACCCTACCAATTCAAAAGAATATTAGAAACATGTTTTACAAATCTTCTGACTATCTAGAAACAGGAACTGAAAAGTTCTGTTAGCTACATGGAAAGTAGCAGTGCTTGTTGTAAAGCTGTATGGCAAGTAGTATTTACAGGTGTAGCTATATATTTTCTTTGTACAACACTACTGTAATCATGTAAATAGAAAGCTACTAACAGCAGATAAGCAGTAGCTATTTGATATAACTGAGGACGCAGCAGCTTTCTTCCATTTTATTTTAATAAATGTAACTAGCATAACAAGAAGCATATGGAGCAGTCACATGAAAATGAGACATGTAGAAAAAAGTAGTAAACTGTTTATTATAAAGTAACTGCATAACTGTTAATATATTTATCCCACTTTGAGGCAAGACAGTCAATGCCTTCATGGATTACTGTTGCTTATGGAACCATGATTGTACCCTGATGTGCACCTCTTCATATGAAGCAAATTGAGAGTCACATAAGTCTTTTTTTCAGGGCTCCAAAAATAGGGAAATTGCATGGGGAGGGATCAGGATTGTATGGAGAATGTGCAAGGGCTTTCCAATTAAACTTCTGCAGAGTAGTTGAAACATCCTTGACAACTTGTGGGATACATGGAACATGATTGATGCCTGGCTGGCTGGCTTGATGGATGGATGAACAAATGAAAGGGTCAGATAGTACAATATTGGAAGGTGACAGAGACGGATATAAAGCTTTCTTTTTCAGTGGCAGTGACAAAAATGTAGATTAATTTTGGTAACAAACTAAGCAGAGTGAGAATAACAGGGTGGAGAATAAGTAGAATGGAAAGGGTACGGGGTGAGCAAAGGTTACGGGCAACACTGCAAGCCTCTTGCACATTACACCTGCTATTAGAATAACAGCTTTTTTTCAGTAACTGAACCCTACAAACTAGGCCAGGTGAACTAGTGGCACGGAAAACACTGTCCAGTACATCCTTAATTAGTCATTATAAAAAAAAGAATTCTTGCCTTTTACCGGTCAATGTCGCTCAGTTCCTTTCTACTCATGAAATTAAGCAAATAGATGGCTTTCCCTAAGAATGCTAGCAAACTTTTGTGCAAGTGAAGGTTGGTGTGTGTGTGTGTGTGTGTGTGTGTGTGTGTGTGTGTGTGTGTACAGAAGAGTTACAACACTAGCATCAACATTCTGCACATAACGTATTCTTTCAAATAAAAATAAATGCAGTTAGCATTGCTCATTGTGTTACAAATTCTTGCCATGTGAAGCTAAACCGGAGACATATGTTAGCAGTATCATATCTGAGCAATACTGTTGTTTTTGTTTTATTTTTGTTAATACACTGATCAGCCAGAAAATTATAGCCACAGACATATTATCAATATAAACTCTTCCATCGCGATAGTACCGTCACCTGGTGAGCAATGGCTGCTGGTCAGACACCTGCACAGTGCATGTAGTATCAATGATTGTGCTGTCCATGTGTAGAATAGAGAAGGCACACGATCTATCTTAGTTTGACCGAGGGCAGGTGGTAATGGCCCAAAGACTTGGCACGAGCATTTTGGAAACTGGACGACTTGTCGAGTGTTTGAGAGGAGTGCTGTGGTGAAGGTCTTCAGCATGTGGCAAAACCAAGGTGACACTACAGCTGGATGTCGTTGGGTTGGGCAGTCACCCATCATTGCACATGCTGGGTGTTGTAGGCTCGGCACATTGCTAAGACCAGACAGGCGACAAACTTTGGAGAAACTAACATCAGACTTTAATGCTGGGCAGAGTAAAAGTGTGTCTAAACACACATTGCACTGAACACTCCAAACAATGGGCCTCATGCCTGTGCTAATGTTAACACCACGACATCAGCAATTACAACTGAAATGGGCACGTAAACATAGACACTGGATGTTGGAGCCGTGTCAGAATGTTACACAGCATGATGAATACCCAATACCTTCTTCATCATGCTGATGAGAGAGAGCAAGAATATTCAGGGAAACAGCTACTTGACATCTATATCGTGGTGACTCCATTATGTTCTGGGAACATTCATGTGGGCATCCATGGGTCCAGTGGAGCTCATGCAAGACACCACGCTTCCATGCCACGATATGTCACCGCTGTTATAAGTGTCAACGGTAAAAATTCAGCCTATTAGGAAGGTGGTCGTAATGCTCTGGCTCATCACTGTAGTGATATAATTATAACTAACACACACACACACACACACACACACACACACACACACACACACACAGACAGACAGACAGACAGACAGAGAGAGAGAGAGAGAGAGAGAGAGAGAGAGAGAGAGAGAGAGAGAGAGAGAGAGAGAGAGAGAGAGAGAGGGGGGGTCAAATTTTTTCTACAATGGGATGCTCAGGTTGGGGGTTCAATCAGCTTCGTGAAACCAAATGATGCGGGTCCGTATGTATGAACAAACAGTGCTATTAACATGTGAGCCAATCACCATCACCATCGTTATCATCACTGTTGTCACTAACCACCACCAACAGCAGCAGCAGCAGCAGCAGCCACCATCATGAGCAATCAACATCCACTGCTGAAAAATGCCACCGTCTGACTTTTCCATGTATTATGATCATCCTTGTCAGTCCTGTACGTTTTTCTGTCACTGACGCACCTTCCACTAGGTAATTTTGTCAGCCTTTTCTTGTCTCTTGGAATCCATGGACATCCATTTGCCTGTTTCTATGATCCGCCCATCTCCATTTCATTTTTATTACAGTTATATTTACCTGATCCATTTGTTTGTTTTATTGCCCCTCTCAGTAATTCCCAAAACAGATCCCTCCATTTACCTTCGAGTGACATGCAGTCTTGGAATGGTTTTTCCTCTGTCCATATGAAAACATACTGTGGTGTGCGTACTGTAAGACCTTCGGTACACACACCATCAGATTATGTGACTTGTCGCTCTTAACGAAGTAGGCGAGTGTCAGCAATATGTCTCGTGGTCTTATCGTTGTGTGTTTATCTTCTGCCGTTAGGTCAGACGACAGAAATGCCACTTGCATGCTTAGAGTAGCAGATTGACGGTGACCAACTTTAAACAGAACTTTATTAATTTTCACACTCATTTATTAAAATAATAACAAGCATAAAAATAACTGAACTTGGTTCTGGATGCTATTTATAATTGGCAATCTGAAGTTCCTTTGGTCTTGGTACATCAATCTTATTCTCACACATCTCTGATACTTGACAAAGTGTGTATTCATTTATCTTCATGACTATGTACAGGAATATGGTAATCTTATTAGGCGCACACTGAAACTTGACTATAGATTGGTACAGACATTAATCGGAGGTCTGTACACTCGTTATAGTACCTCGCACGTTCAGGTATCACTGCGCGAGTGTGATCCGCGAGGAGAAAAGCTTCTATGTTAGCAGCAATCTCATTGGCTGCATTACATATTAATACACGGATCGGCGGAAGCAGAATGTGGTCCGTTTCTATGGCAGCACCATCTCGTAGAGCACAGACGGACGAGCGCTGTGCCTGCGCTCTTGTGCTTAGCGGGGTGCGCTCTAGTGGGAAAGATGTGTGTGTGCTGACTAATGAACTTGAATGTGGATTGATATCGCTTGAGTGCATGGCCACACAACCAAATTTCTTCGTCATCTGCAGAGCTAGTTGGCATATAAACTTGTACTACTGTAGTAGGTGTGGGCTTCGTATCTATCTTGGCCACAATAAAGAAGACCACATAAGAACGTAAAAAATCTATGTTACATAAAAGTCATTAGTACATATTGGATAAATGATACTCTGAAATGACTTTAAAATCTGTGATCAAGCAAGCTTCGAATTTGTAATTAGATACAACATGAGTTGGACATGAAATAGGTTACTGTAAATCATTTAAAAGAGAAGCTACACAATGAAAACAACAACGAGTTTTTGAGTGCAAGTAGTTCATTCAGCAAATTCACATAGTTATGGCAGGAATGTTTATAAATTTCAACTTCTTCTAAAAGATTCATTTTGCACCCTTTGTTAAATATATGCAAAACTTCCATACCAAATAAGGATGGATGGAGGAAAGTGTGTTTTTCAGTTCTAGGAAGTTGTGCCCAAGTTAATTTATTAGAATGAATGTATTTCTTGAGTAAGTGCTCACAAAAATGGGTATTAAAGCCTTCCCTGTGTGTTATATATAATAGCTCAGGCACCCATTGCATTGAATGTTACATATCTCAGATTTGAGATATTTGTCTGTTGTATGGCTTCTCATTCTTGTCACTATTTTATTGATTCTGTAACAAAAGTATGTTGTGGCTCTCAAGCTTAACAGTTTTAAATTTGTTGTACCAAACCCGTTTAATATCTGCTGTTCATTCTTTGGTACATTTGTTTTTAACGTACTTGGTTTACATATGTATTTTTTGCCAGTCCATTGTAGGATACTACCATCTGAGTCTTCTTTTGATGTTGTCTTACCAATGATTCGAGTATTTCAGTTCCGAAGATAACAGTTTAAACTGTTGAAACCAGTAAATTGAACCACATAAAGGTTTTCTTGTGCAGCTCATGAGCGACTTTTTATCTCTGTTGAAATATTCTGCAGCTGCTGAACTAGTTATGAACAAAATAAAAAATAAGACTTGCTCATAAGGTTTGATGAAGACCCCAAGAAGTCAACAATGTAACAGCAGTACTGAGGAAAAGATCAAACAAGTGGACTATAGATTTAAGAGTGAAGCACTAACTTAGTAGTTAGATTACCAGACTGCATGGCACATTTCACAGAAATGACAGGAAATGTACACCAACAAACAAGCATTTGCCTCATGAGCAAGATGTACGAAGAAGAGAACTTAATCCAGTCAATTATTAGTGATGTAAAATATTAAATGAAGGAGGTAATGACAGATAAAGAATGAGATGAAGTTATTATTAAAGGATGTGAATTAGGCAGTATCCTAAAAGGGGTACAAAATTATGAAGTCTTCTTCAGAATTCAAATATTCAATTCAATTTGAAAATAGCATACAGCATAATTTTTAGTGTGGTTCAAAACAATCCATTCTGGAGCGGGTAGCAGTTAAAAATTCACTCTGACTTACTGCAGTGCTCAACACAGGTTACGTGCTACCACAGAAGGATGACCTAGCTGATAGCAATATAAATACAGGCACAATGTCATTGTTGCATTCCTGGCATGAAGAAAACAACTGGTGTAGGGCCAGTGGCAGATACAATATATAAGAGACAGTGCATAAGCCTTAGTGAATGATGTTATGGGAAAACAAAACCAAATTTTGTGGGACCTCACAACCAGTAAATAATGATAAAGTCTTCGATAAGCTGCTAATGTTATTAGATTCAAGAAGCCTAGTCACAGATACATTGCAAAAGGTGATGGCTGGTATGTGGAAAGTAATCTGTTACATGTGCTGTGCATGTGGAGAGTAAGATGTGAAGGAACAAATTTCAGGCACTAGGATGTACTAGTATTTTTAACTGGGGTCTCACTGCTCACCCATTGTGTGTGACGTGTTTAACGGAGTGAAACTTCCATTTGCATTTGCAATGGCTGTGGGGAAAAAAGAGCAAAACGACACAATAAATGTACTCAAAACAAATGTTAAAATGAGAAGGATGAGAAGCCTGGCTGAACGGTGCTACATACTGGAAGGAAGAGCTCATTTGAATTTAAGGAAATGTCGTGAATGCTACACTGGGACAATACTCATTACATGGCAACCAACCATGCAATGGTGATGAGAGTGTGATGTACATAGCAAGGCCACAGCAACCACCACCCTGAAGGTTTCACTCACCCACCGCGTCACTAGGTGATGGCATGGTCACTATCAAAGGTACCTCCACACAGTCACTTGGCTGCAAACAGACCTGGCTATATCCTGGCAACTACACAGTATTTAGGCTTGCGTCAAGGCAGGCCATGCCAGTTCTGTTTGGTTCACTTCAGTTCAGTTCAGTTCAGTTCAGTTCAGTCGTTTGTGTTCTTTCGGCCAGGAGCTGACCGCAATGGTGGATCATCTATCAGAATTCTCACTAAGGAATAGTCATGACCTTTTATGTTTTACTCCAGTCAGTAAGTCAGTATCTCTGCCAAACCATTGCTTATGCACTGGGAACATGTGTGGACTTTAGTATTAGTTGTCATAAGGATTTGTGTTATTAACTTCTTATTCTCAAGTGAATCTGGAAATTACCTTTGACATGTTCTTCGGGCCTTCTGCCCTAACATCAATTATTGTGTAACTCAAGTGCTGAATGCTGACTAAACTTATCTACATACTATCCATGTAGAACTTGCTTCAAGGTGGAGATTCAGTTTATTTGTTCCTTAATGAATATACTTGTTCAACATTCTTTACCCAGGCTGTGTTCTCAGTGCACCTCATATCAGCTGGTGACAAGGTGTTTTTCTGTGTTGAACTCAGTTTCATGCGTGTCTTGCATCCCAGGTGGATGATGTTTTCATTCATGGAACTCCATTGTTTGGAGTGAACTGACATTTACTTTCTGTGACAGCATGGCTGCACAACCAGCTGTTGAACTGGCGGACAGTGATTCCCAAATGTCACTGCTGTCTACACTAGATGTTGAACTGGTGGACAGCGCTTCTGAAATGTCACTGCTGTCTACACAATAAACAGAGGCAAGAGCTGCTGCTGGAGAAGATGGTTACAGTCAACATGCCTCCACCGGAATTTTCCCATTGCTTGACATGCAATGATTCACTGGTGACAGGATTTTGAACAGCACACATTCCAGCCGTTCAACAAAAAAGGTATGGGGATATTATGCAGTGGTCTCAAATAACATTTCCTGGTACATGGTATCATAGTTAACATTCAGCAGTGCATGGTGTTTTTGGTCTATGCAGGTGCTGAATTGTACCATCTACTGCAGCAGTTCAACCCAGAGATTGAGTCACATGCCCTCCAGTATGAATGTCTGAAGTCTTGCTTACTGGACTATTTGGCTCCCAAGCACACATCGTGGTGGCCCGTCACAAGTTTTTCAGCCGCCGTAAGCTCTTTGCACAACCATATAGGGAGTGGATAGCCAGGTTACAGGATCTGTCCAGGGGCTTGTTATCAGTGTGCTGAACTCCAGAATGTATATGACTGTGACCCCCCCCCCCCCCTCCCTCTCCCATCACTATGGCTTTTCGAACAATCTTTTGGATTCTCAACAGCATTGGACTTATCTCAGGTGTTTGCTACCCAAACAACTTGCTGGCACAGCCTCAGGCTTGGCCTCCACACTGGCCCGAGTCACTCCCCCCAGGTGAAGACAGTGCGGGCAAGCAACGTCTCCAACAGCTGTTCTCCTGCAGAAATTGTTTCATGATGCATCAGTGTCAACAGTGATACTATTGCAATAGCAAATGTTTGTCAGACAGAAATTTGCCAATTGTCTCTCAAAATGAACAAGGATTGTGCTTACCCCCTGGATTCAGGATCAGATGAGGCATCCACTGTTTTCCCTCCAGATGTACTACATGTACAGGTCGTTTTTCCAATCTCCAATAGGGTCCTCATGCTGACAATAGCTGTCAACACTGGGCTAGTGGTTTCTCAAACGGTCTCCAATAACCATTGTTAATTTGGAAACATATTGGTGCTGGTCTCTCTATCGTTCCATGAGTTCTCCAAAGAACTTAAGAGCTACAGCAATGACACTATCATGGCCAGAGGACCAGTTTTTTGCACAAGTTCAGTACCAGGCAGTCTCATTAACAGGTTGCCTAATTGTGGTTGATATGATGGAGGCTACAAACTTTTGAGGTTAGAACTTTTCAATTGCCTGTGGTTGGAAGTCTACGATAGCACTAGTAGTATCCAAACCTTTGTGATCAGCTCATACCTGAGGGATCTTTTTCCCCAAGTATGAACCGAATTTTGTGCGCCCCTTGTCCAGCACCACAGGATTTGAGGCTACTGTTGCACTCCTCCCCTTGACTACGCTGTCTTTCTTTAAAGAGTGCAATGTTCCTTTCGTGCTCAGGGATAAGTTTCAGAGAGAGCCCCAATACGTACAAAATAGGACACCTTGACCTCAGTATCTAACAGTCAATGGGGCACTCCCAGCATCATTGTCAGAAAACTGAATGGTTCACTAAGGATTTTTGGAAACTTCAAAACCACAAAACACCCAATTCTTTGATGATGCCTCCCCTATATATAAAGTGAAGATCATGGCTTGGCTTGACTTGCCAGTTGCAAGATCTTCACAAAAATTGATATGCATGACATATATCTCCAACTCCTGCTCGATGAGGCACCAAGAAATATCTTAGTCATCAACTGGCTCCCATTTGGTATTGCCAGCATATTGGCTATCCTCTAATGCAACTTAACAAATCTTATGAGAGAGGTGCTGGAGACAGTCAACTACTCAGATGACATTATTGTCACAAGTTCAAGTGGGCTAATCTCAAGTGAAACAAAGAAAAATACTGTTTTTTAATACCAAAAGTCATGTATTTGAGATATATGCTCAGTGCAGCAGGTATCCGGACCATACTCCATTATATATGGGCCATCCAGAATCTCCCTGTCTCCAACAACACTAAACAACAAAATCTGTGCTGGGACAGCTCAGATACTATAGAAAATTCATGCCATCCTTTAACCACTTCACAAGGCACTGGAGAAAAATGTGAAACAGAATTGGGCTCCCACATGCAACAATGCTTTCCAGCTTCTCAAATGAGCTCTTCTTTGTCAAACCTGTCTCAAGCCATATGAGTCATCCAAACCTGTAACTGTGGCAGCAGTCGTTTCCCCCAAGTCAATGGGGTAGAACACCCCACTACACTCGTCTCCAAGATGCTAACAGCTAAATACACACATACAATATACAATACCGGTCAATGGCACAACACGCCAATACTGACATCCTCTCGTGCCTACCCATGGACCAAGACCCAGAGTTTGAGGCAGTGCCAACGGCTATTTACACACAGATACTAAAGCCAAAGAAGTTGTGGCCAAATTAAGCTTTGGATTCAACAGTAGTCCAGTATGGCCAAAAATTTGCAAGGCTGGCTACATCCATCACAACTCTAGGTTACCCAGATGATGGTCCTTAGCTCCTCTTCCTGCTGATTGAGCCACCACCGATACTTCCTCCAAGATAACGTCTAGGTGCTAATTTTCTCCAAGGGTTGACAACACAAGGTGCTGGTGACTGATGCCTCTCTTAGGTCAGGCAATGTTCGAAGTGCAACTCAAAGATGTCTCCAAGTGCCATAAGCACATCAATCAAGTGCACCCACGGAGTGCGCCAAACCCTCTCACTGAAGATTTTCCACAGTTTTTTATTCCTGTGTCAAGCACTTAAGAACCAGGAGCATCGACAATAACCTGCAGCCATCTCCACTACAGGCTTCACGATCTATGAAACATTGATGAGGGAGCCCTACTCTCACTTAGGCGCTCACACCCATGTCAGTTGACAGCAGCCCTCCTGGTTCCATGGAGGGGGAGTGCTATGTCGGGGCCACAAAGCCTAAAGCCTATCACATAGCGCCAATCATATTCCTGCATTAAGCAGGTGACCAATATAAGTCCAAGTCCCACAGGGGCCACTCCAGCAGATAAAAGCCTATAGGTTCTGCTTGCATGCCTGGCAGCAGTGTGGTTTCCACCACTGATCAATGGGCCGGGATGAAATAATATCTCATAGATGAGGTCATTAGAAATGGATGCACATACAAGAGTAACAAGTTATACTGTAGAGCACAACAGAAGCAGATAGAGTAGGGCTGAGTAAGAAACAGTGGAGAACAGAAGAAAAGGCAAGACAAATCACCTGAAATTCATTGTCACAAAGAAAATAACAGGAACAGATTACTGGAAGTACCGAAGTGACGCAAGGAGGCTGTGGGCAACCTATAAGTTAAGGAAACTGTACTGTTATTTTTAAAGCCATACCCAATTTCACAACCAACTAATGAAGTGGAAGAAAGTTGAACAGGGTGGTGGCAGTATTCAATTACAGAGCAGGTAGTGCTCAAAATTTTCTGAGGCGTTACCCAGTTTCAAAATGAATGAACGACTCAAATGTTCAAGACTGAAAAGGATGTAAGAATGCCATAAAAGTATAGTTTGGTCACAATTTCAGTAACAACCTATCTTTGGTGTAAGTAGAACAGTGATAAAACTTCTGTGTACATATGACAATTGCTAAGGGCAATAACAGCTACCAAAGGCATCAAGGACTAATGCATCACATAATCTAGGGCACCAAAGACATCATTGCTGCTCATTTGCTAGGACCCTTCCTGATGTCATAAGGTGATTTTACACAGCTCATGATGAACTTGGAGAAGCTTCTGTTGTATGCAAAACACTGTTTTTGCAGAAAGCAGACTGTAAAACTTTTACTGGTGAGACAGTGAACTACTACTTTGTAAACAAATACAAAGCAAAGCAAATGCTTGGCATCAGTGGCACTCAATTTGTGTCAAGGAATGAGAGGAAACATTACACACAAACAAAATAGTACACGTTGTAAAAATGAAAATCAGAATAGCTGGCATCTTGCTCTGCTGAGGAAATAAAATGATTGCATAGGATTTACAGTAGTCACAAACAGCACTCAAAGATCATGTGCACTTCAAGAATATTGCACACAGTTTGTCGCAAACTTACACAGAATTCTCTTGGTGCAAAATCCTCCCCAATCAATAACCATAGAATGTGTATCTGACAAACTGGTGGCAGACTACCAAAGAAAGGATATAAATTGAGAGGAGAATGTGAACTGACACTAGAATACACATTGGAAAAAGGCAACTTGAAGAAAGGAAAGACATGACAGAATGATATGGCCTATCAGGTATGACACAGCTCATATTATGCTCATAAAGCCAAGCACAAAGCTGGACAATATCAATACAGATACAAAAGTTACATTGTGCATATAAGGGACTTAACTACATTGGTGACACTGAATGCTGAAATACAGCTGAGCTGCAAGCCTTCATGGTCAGAGGAGCTGTACCACTTAATGGATTATGGCTGAAGAAACAAGTGTGCCCTCAGTGTCTTTCGCAGTTTCAAAGTTGCTGAGACCACAAAAAGCCTTTTTCTGTGCAAGGTAAATAACTGCCATTAAAAGTCTCCTCTCCTGAATCAGAACTCTACAAATGTTAAACATGGCACATTTTGTCATCAAGAGTTCTTACTGCACTATGAGTCTAATTAATCTAAGAACATCTATCACCCCATGCCACACATTTTTAGCACTTTTGACAGAGCACGTGGTATACTGCATTATCCCAGTTTTTTAATTAGGCATTGAACTGACATCCAAAGCAAGTTTTTTTTACAGTCAGCTTTCTGGCCAAAGCAGATTTTTTACAGTCAACTATCTTTGTCAATAAGTGAAGTCAGTGAGAGATGCACAAAATTTGATGTTTTCCCAAAATGTGTAATTTGGATGAGAAGGATGTGCACTAATCATAATAGTCAAAGGTTAATTAACACCAATAAAACTATTATTTGATAAATACTGAGATAATACATGCAGCACTGAGAGAACAAATGAATGCAGAATTAGTTATTTGTTAAACTTTTTCTAATTGTATAATGGGATAAGACACACGCTATCTCATTATTAAAGCCAAGAGATTACATAACTATGCACAGGTAGCAGTGCTGCTGAAATACATGCATGCACATCAAGGCCTTCTTGTTTTTGTTACACTTTAATTAGGTAGAAATACATTATTATTCATCTGTCGCTGACTAAGTAGGAAGCCGAGATGCTTATTTCACATGAATTTTAATAGTACAGACACTGCTTCGACACAACAACTACGAAAATTCTGCCTCAAACAATGAAATATACTGGAATAATAGATAACTTCAGACTGACTACCGTGCATAAGAAAGCTGGAAGCATGCCATTCATTCAAACACTTTACACAGGGAGGTATGATGCAGGGTTGGTCTTTTCTTCGCATGTTCACTTGCAGTTTGTCTCTCAAATGGCTTCTCATGTACAGGGTGTTTCAGAAATGACTGGTATTTTGAAACGGCAATTAAAACTAAACGAGCAGCGATAGAAATACACCGTTTGTTGCAATATGCTTGGAACAACAGTACATTTTCAGGCGGACAAACTTTCGAAATTACAGTAGTTACAATTTTCAACAACAGATGGTGCTGCAAGTGATGTGAAAGATATAGAAGACAACGCAGTCTGTGAGTGCGCCATTCTGTACGACGTCTTTCTGCTGTAAGTGTGTGCTGTTCACAACGTGCAAGTGTGCTGTGGACAACATGGTTTATTCCTTAGAACAGAGGATTTTTCTGGTGTTGGAATTCCACCACCTAGAACACAGTGTTGTTGCAACAAGACGAAGTTTTCAACGGAGGTTTAATGTAACCAAAGGACCGAAAGCGATACAATAAAGGATCTGTTTGAAAAATTTCAACGGACTGGGAACGTGACGGATGAACGTGCTGGAAAGGTAGGGCGACCGCGTACGGCAACCACAGAGGGCAACGCGCAGCTAGTGCAGCAGGTGATCCAACAGCGGCCTCGGGTTTCCGTTCGCCATGTTGCAGCTGCGGTCCAAATGACGCCAACGTCCACGTATCGTCTCATGCGCCAGAGTTTACACCTCTATCCATACAAAATTCAAACGCGGCAACCCCTCAGCACCGCTACCATTGCTGCACGAGACACATTCGCTAACGATAATAGTGCACAGGATTGATGACGGCGATAAGCATGTGGGCAGCATTTGGTTTACTGACGAAGCTTATTTTTACCTGGACGGCTTCGTCAATAAAGAGAACTGGCGCATATGGGGAACCGAAAAGCCGCATGTTGCAGTCCCATCATCCCTGCATTCTCAAAAAGTACTAGTCTGGGCCGCCATTTCTTCCAAAGGAATCACTGGCCCATTTTTCAGATCCAAAATGATTACTGCATCACGCTATCTGGACATTCTTCATGAATTTGTGGCAGTACAAACTGACTTAGACGACACTGCGAACACCTCGTGGTTTATGCAAGATGGTGCCCGGCCACATCGCACGGCTGACGTCTTTAATTTCCTGAATGAATATTTCGATGATCGTGTGATGGCTTTGGGCTATCCGAAACATACAGGAGGCGGCATGGATTGGCCTCCCTATTCGCCAGACATGAACCCCTGTGACTTCTTTCTGTGGGGACACTTGAAAGACCAGGTGTACCGCCAGAATCCAGAAACAATTGAACAGCTGAAGCAGTACATCTCATCTGCATGTGAAGCCATTCCGCCAGACACGTTTTCAAAGGTTTCGGGTAATTTCATTCAGAGACTACGCCATATTATTGCTACGCATGGTGGATATGTGGAAAATATCGTACTATAGAGCTTCCCAGACCACAGCGCCATCTGTTGTTGACAATTTTAACTACTGTAGTTTCGAAAGTTTGCCTGCCTGAAAATGTACTGTTGTCCCAAGCATATTGCAACAAACGGTGTATTTCTATCGCTGCTCGTTTAGTTTGTATACGGTGTATTTCTATCGCTGCTTGTTTAGTTTGTATTGCCATTTCAAATATACCGGTCATTTTTGAAACACCCTGTATTAGCTATACAGTGTTCTGCACAGCAGTGCTAATTATTCAGTGATGGTCATAAGACATCACATCATATATTAATCAAAGTGCATGTAACAAAGCCATAATAAGTACTTGAATAATATAATATATACCTACCTTTGCACCAAGTCGCCTGTAATGTTCAGGTCTCTTTAGATAGTCAACAAACTCCATAACTTCTATTTTTGCTTCTTGAAGACCTGCTACATCTGAGAAATGGACTCCTTTCCCTGGACCAGTCATTGGATCAACCAGTGTAAACTTTGCCCGGCCAAGTTGAGTCTGCAAAATTTACAATCTTGTGAATATAGATCCAAAGAAATTAACTAAAACAACATTTCTAAAACTTATGCCTTTGAGTGAAAACAGTAACTATGAGGGCTGGAACTTAAATAGTGGCAACTATTTATTCACAACCAATACAAAAGAGATACGCATTCGCAACCATTAGTGTCCTTACAGTAGTCACCAGCATTGTGTAGAGCCCATTGCCAGCGATGTGGAAGGCATAGTATACCATTAGCAGAGCCTGTTCTGTTGATGGTGCGAATGTAGCGGTCTACTGGCTGTCGAATCTCTGGAACAGCTCTGAAGCGAATGCCACGAAGTGGTTCCTTCATCTTTGGAATCAAATCAAAGTCACAAGGACTTACATCTGGGTTGTATGGTGGATGGTACAGTACTTCCCAGTTCCATCAACCGAACAGAGAAGACACTGATTGTACTGTATGCACCCACGCACTGTCGTGCAAAATGATGGGCGGTTTGCACAGAAATTGTCGGCAATTCTTTCGCAAAGCTGGTCACAGAGATTTGACAGGCAGTAGACTGCTCCATTAACACCATCAACAAAGCAGGCTCTGCTAACGGTATACTACACCTTCGACATCGCTAGCAACGGGTTCTACATAATGCTGGTGACTACATTGAAGGACAGTAACAGGCGCATTGGCTGTGAATAAATAGTTGCCACTACTTTAGTTCCAACCCTAGTATAAGGGTCATCCAGAAAGCTTTGGAGAAGTAAAGCAAATTCATGATTTGTTTGTAAAGCTACTTTCACACCTTTTGAGGAACTTTCAAGTTTTATTCACCAATGTCAACTTTCAGAAATATATGTGAATGGCTGGTTGTACGACTCCTTGGTGAGGCTGTTTATGACAATTTGTAGGCAGATACTGACTCCAACAGACACCAAAATTAAGGACATTGTTATTTTTTCCACTTTTGGCAACAGAAATCTATCACAACGGGACAACACCTGGGTTGTGATATAAATGCAGCAACATTTGGATTCAAGGCTTCTCAAAAAATGTTATAGTTTTACATGTCCTGTGAGAAGATCTACTGTTATTTTGGGACAAGGAAGCAATTAGACATTTCTGTGGCTAGTTTTCCATGATATTTTGAAAATCTCCGGAAATTTCTTACACCTTTTGGTTACTGACTTAACAAAAGCACACCTACCAAACCACATGAAGGCTCCTGTACAATTTCAGTGGCAACAGCTCACTCAATGCAAAGAATACACAGAATATATTGACATGCAAATGGTGTCTCCTTCAGTAGCAGTTGTTGCTGTGCGCTTGGATGAACTTCGTTCTTCATCTTTCATTCAACAAATTAAATGCCTAGACCATGACAGGAGAAAAATCCCAAATTCTGAATACAATGTCTCTTACATTGATACACAATGAGAAAGACAAAAAATGGTCATTTATGCTATTATTGAAAGTGTTACTGGCACATATGCAATTGATGTATTTTCAAGATTAATACATACTAAGAAAGGACCAAACTTCAAGATTTATTTTCCATATTTACTTTAGTTCTTCGCTCTTGAGTTTCCTAAATTTTTTGCTTTCTCAACAAATGTTATGTATTGGTAGTAGAATTAAGCAAACTGCGAAACCTAATGAGTACAGGCACAAAATTACACCTATGTGATCATATTGGCTGCTCTGCCATTTGTGACAGCAGCTGTTATGTTTGCCAATGCTTCTTTTCCAAATAATTCTAGAAATTGACAACAAAAAGCAGCACCAGTCATGGGACAGGAAGCGATATCGTTCTCATACAAAATGAGTCCAGTTTTTGAGCAATAGATGGCTCACACGCTGAGCAAATCGCAGCCAAACCTATACTTGGGATGGTCTTCTTAACACAAAGTGGTGGCTTGTGCTATGCTCAGACTTGGGTCTCCAAAGCGTTTAGTGCGGAGGGTCCTCTCACTGAAGGAGGAAACCATTCATCAATGGGAAGTGCCCTGCTCTAGGTTTGGTATGAGTCACTTCATTACATCTCTTTTCTTGGATAGAAATACACAATAGCCAGTCTGATAGACTGCAATGTATTAAAGAGTCATTGCCAGTCAATCAGTGTCCCAGCCACTATTTGGCTGCTGCGTATAACAATTCATTTTCCATGATTTGTCACCTGGGTGGAGCTACTGAATAGCCTGCAAAGCCATTAGCAAATTATGAATTTTGGCATCTGATTCCATTCCAGCTACGCAAGTGTCCTCAGTATTGTGTGAAGTGCTGCATCAAACACTGAATCCACTTGGTGCGCCCTGACACCACTGTAAACTCCAGCATTAAGGTGGTTGCCTACAAAAAAACCTAACTGTTAGTAGTAGGTCTCATTTGCACTTGCAACCATGTATGTATAAATGCTCAACCATTTACTCTGGTCTCGTGATCAAGGTGAAAACTGATACCCCAACAAAGCTGACTACCTCGTAAAACAAGAAATCAGTAGTATCTGTATCCTCAGTACCACCCAATATGTCGTCTCCTGCAAAATAAACAGTAGGAAAAAACAACAGAGAGACTTCAAGGAGAAAATCAAACACTTTGCCTTTTAGGACACCCATGACATCCAATGACGATGATGATTCAGCACTTGACGTAGCAGTAATACTAAGTGTACCATTTAGCACTGTTGATATTTTTAAAAATGTCAGGAATCCGATATATCTATATATTTTTTAAAAAATCATTATCAGCCCTTGATATATTGAAAAACAGTATCGATATATCTATGGGTGCCTGGAACTTGATAGTAGGAAAAGGAAGAGAAGGAAACGTAGTAGGTGAATATGGAATGGGAGTAAGGAATGAAAGAGGAACCTGCCTGGTAGAATTTTGCACAGAGCTTAACTTAATCACAGCTAACACTTGGTTCAAGAATCATAAAAGAAAGTCGTATACATGGACTATGGACCTTGCCGTTGGTGGGGAGGCTTGCGTGCCTCAGCGATACAGATGGCCGTACCGTAGGCGCAACCACAACAGAGGGGTATCTGTTGAGAGGCCAGACAAACGTGTGCTTCCTGAAGAGGGGCAGCAGCCTTTTCAGTAGTTGCAGGGGCAACAGTAAGGAAGATTGACTGATCTGGCCTTTTAACACTAACCAAAATGGCCTTGCTGTGCTGGTACAGTGAACAGCTGAAAACAAGGGGAAACTACAGCCATAATTTTTCCTGAGGGCATGCAGTTTTACTGTATGGTTAAATGATGATGGCGTCCTCTTGGGTAAAATATTCTGGAGGTAAAATAGTACCCCATTCCGATCTCCGAGTGGGGACTACTCAGGAGGATGTCGTTATCAGGAGAAAGAAAACTGGCGTTCTACGGATCAGAGCATGGAATGTCAGATCCCTTAATCGGGCAGGTAGGTTAGAAAATTAAAAAGAGAAATGGATAGGTTTAAGATAGATATAGTGAGAATTAGTGAAGTTCGGTGGCAGGAGGATCAAGACTTTTGGTCAGGTGAATACAGGGTTATAAATACAAAATCAAATAGGGGTAATGCAAGAGTATGTATAATAATGAATAAAAAAATAGGAGAGCGGGTAAGCTACTACAAACAGCATAGTGGACACATTATTGTGGCCAAGATAAACACGAAGCCCACACCTACTACAGTAGTACAAGTCTATATGTCAACTAGCTACACAGATAAAGAAATTGATGAAATGTACGATGAGATAAAATAAGTTATTCAGGTAGTGAAGGGAGACGAAAATTTAATAGTCATGGGTGACTGGAATTCGAGAGTAGGAAAAGGGAGAGATGGAAACATAGTAGGTGAATATGGACTGGGGCAAAGAAATGAAAGAGGAAGCCGCCTGGTAGAATTTTGCAAGAGCACAACTTAATCATAGCTAACACTTGGTTCAAGAATCGTAACAGAAAGTTGTATACAAGGAAGAATCCTGGAGATACTAGAGGGTATCAGATAGATTATATAATGGTAAGACAGAGATTTAGGAACCAGCTTTTAAATTGTAAGACATTTCCAAGGGCAGATGGGGTCTCTGACCACAATCTATTGATTATGAACTGTAGATTAAAACTGAAGAAACTGCAAAAAGTTGGGAATTTAAGGAGATGGGACCAGGATAAACTTACTAAACCAGAGGTTATACAGAGTTTGAGGGAGAGTATAAGACAACAATTGACAGAAATGAGGGAAAGAGGTACAGTAGAAGAAGAATGGGTAGCTCTGAGGGGTGAAGTAGTGAAGGCAGCAGAGGATCAAGTAGGTAAAAAGACGAGGGCTAGTAGAAATCCTTGGTTAACAGAAGAAACATTGAATTTAGTTAATGAAAGGAGAAAATATAAAAATGCAGTAAATGAAGCAGGCAAAAAGGAATACAAACATCTCAAAAATGAGATTGACAGGAAATGCAAAATGGCTAAGCAGGGATGGCTATAGGACAAATGTAAGGATGTAGAGGCTTATCTCACTGGGGGTAAGATAGATACTGCATACAGGAAAATTAAAGAGACCATTGGAGAGAAAAGAACCACTTGTATGAATATCAAGAGCTCAGATGGAAACCCAGTTCTAACCAAAGAATGGAAAGCAGAAAGATGGAAGGGAGTATATGGAGGGTCTATACCAGGGCGATGTACTTGAGAACAATATTATGGAAATGAAAGAGGATGAAGATGAAATGGGAGATATGATACTGCGTGAAGAGTTTGAGAGAGCACTGAAAGACCTGAGTCGAAACAAGGCCCCCGGAGTAGACATCATTCCATTAGAACTACTGACGGCCTTGGGAGAGCCAGTTGTGACAAAACTCTACCATCTGGTGAGCAAGATGTATGAGACAGGCGAAATACCCTCAGACTTCAAGAAGAATATAATAATTCCAATCCCAAAGAAAGCAGGTGTTGACAGATGCAAAAATTACCAAACTATCAGTTTAATAAGTCACAGCTGCAAAAAACTAACGCAAATTCTTTACAGATGAATGGAAAAACTGGTAGAAGCCGACCTCGGGGAAGATCAGTTTGGACTTTTTAGAAATGCTGGAACACGTGAAGCAATATTGACCTTACGACTTATCTTAGAAGAAAGATTAAGAAAAGGCAAACCTACGTTTCTAGCATTTGTAGACTTAGAGAAAGCTTTTGACAATGTTGACTGGAATACTCTCTTTCAAATTCTAAAGGTAGCAGGGATAAAATACAGGAAGCGAAAGGCTATTTACAATTTGTACAGAAACAAGATGACAGTTATATGGGTCGAGGGGCATGAAAGGGAAGCACTGGTTGGGAAGGTAGTGAGACAGGGCTATAGCCTATCCCCAATGTTATTCTATCTGTATACTGAGCAAGCAGTAAAGGAAACAAAAGAAAAAATTCGGAGTAGGAATTAAAATCAATTGAGAACAAATAAAAACTGAGGTTTGCCAATGACATTGTAATTCTGTCCAAGACATCAAAGGACCTGGAAGAGCAGCTGAACGGAATGGACAGTGTCTTGAAAGGAGGATATAAGATGAACATTAACAAAAGCAAAACGAGGATAATGGAATGTAGTCAAATTAAATCGGGTGATGCTGCGGGAATTAGATTAGGAAATGAGACGCTTAAAGTAGTAAAGGAGTTTTGCTATTTGGGGAGCGAAATAACTGATGATGGTCGAAGTACATCTACGTCTACATCTACATTTATGCTCCGCAAGCCACCCAACAGTGTGTGGCGGAAGGCACTTTACGTGCCACTGACATTACCTCCCTTTCCTGTTCCAGTCGCGTATGGTTCGCGGGAAGAACGACTGTCTGAAAGCCTCTGTGCGTGCTCTAATCTCACTAATTTTACATTCGTGATCTCCCCGGGAGGAATAAGTAGGGGGAAGCAATATATTCGATACCTCATCCAGAAACACACCCTCTTGAAACCTGGCGAGCAAGCTACACAGCGATGCAGAGCGCCTCTCTTGCAGAGTCTGCCACTTGAATTTGTTAAACATCTCCGTAACACTATCACGGTTACCAAATAACTAACAAACCCGATAGATCCATCCAAAAACCACCAGTCTATATGCCACATCAGGCTGATATTACATATATCTGATTAGATTATTAGGAGTATATCTATGAACACCTTTAATTCCTTATCGGTGTATTACTTCAACGTTTACTTAGTTATAACATCTAACAGATATAAGAGTAACAAACCCTCAACTTTAGTATAACCAAAACTTTGCTCTCCTTATGTTACTCATTTACATTAGCTGACACTGGGCATTGAATACATCAATAGGGAAATATGAAAATTTGTGAGACTCAAAACTGGATTTTTATGTTTCTCGCAAATGGTCACCTTATCGCCTCTGTCATCTGGACATGACCCCTGGTGGGCTCATATTTCCCACTTATTCACACACTTCTGATGTATTCCCATTACTCTCATTACTAGCAGCATAGCACTGGTTTCCATAACAGATCGAGCGTGTTGTGCATCTGCACTGAAAGGCTCATTCAGCTGCCTCGCCTAAGCTATGCATATGAGATGTCTGTGATTTCAGGTATGTCCGAGCAGGGGCACTATGTCAATAGTGTGTGGATAAGTTGGAAATTGCAGTCAGTTACAGTACACGTCCTTACGGCTGAAGCAGCCAAGGTGACAATTAGTGAAGAAACGGAATAAATCTGGCTTCAGGACCTGGTCCGGCATAAATTTTCGACTTCCCCATTGGCAGCTGCGGCAGAGAAGGCAAACAGTTCACTTCAGTTAATCAGGAAAATTTTAGGAAAGTGTGGTTCATCTGTAAAGGGGACTGCATATGGGACACTGGTGCACCTATTCTTGAATATTGCTTGGGTATTTGAGATCTGTGTCAAGTTTGATTAAGGGCAATTCAAAGGTGGGTTGCTAGATTTGTTACCAGTAGGTTCAAACAACTCACAAGTGTTACAGAGATGCTTCAGGAACTCACATGGGAATTCTTGAAGGGATGGTTCTTTGAGGAATACTACTGAGAAATTTAGAGAACCAGCATTTGAAGCTGACTACAGAACAATTTTACTGCTGCCGAAATACATTTTGCATAAGGACCACGATACCTCAAACCAGCCTACCAAAACTATCTAAGCTACAGCAAATGCACGTCACATGTGATTTTCAATATTCTCCCACTTTTTTTGCACAAACTATTAGTTCTAGAGAAAAAAATCAATATGACCTTTTTTTGGTAAGAAATGTAGTTTAATTTTGTGTTGTGAAACTTTTTTCTGGAGAGTACATTTTTCTTGAGTAACTCATACTCAAGAAAAATGTACAAAGTTGATATTAAATGTATTCTATCTTGGGACCCATTTTGAAAAGTGCATATGTCCATATTAAGTTTTTTGTACAGAAGCAATAATACTATTACCCCTCAAAGTGTGTTCCTTTCCTTCTGACTCAGCCTGTATTTAATCTAACATAGCCATTCATCTACTCAACTGAAAATCTCCATAATACTTTAAGACTTAATACAAAATAATGGTTCTGTTTTGCTATACGTTCTTTGTACTTTGAAATAGTGTTTCTATTTTTGCTATATATTCTTTACACCTATCAGTTCCTATGCATTATCTTTCTTTACAAAGTATGACAGTTTATATGTGATGTTTTATGAAAGAGAAAGGAACTTATGACCACTGAAGGTGTGCAAATGAAACAAAAACAAAACATTCACATTCAGACCCATGTTCTGAAATATTATATCATTTCTCTACTAGACAGTGCCACAGGTTACACCACAATTATCGGTACTTCTCATTGGATTTGGGATGTATGGCTATACTTTTAGGTACAGAAAACCTGCCTTAATGCAGCCAAGTAATACTAGAGAATCAAGTGTTAGAATATAAAGACACTGATGTTTCAAGTTTCCTCTTTTTCCATCTGCATAATGTTCTAATTTCAGTGGCTTCACCCTCCTTCCATTCTTCCTGGAGTTCACAAATCCTCATATTCATAATGTCTTTACAACATATAGTATTCTTGGTATAATTCAAGGTGTTATGTAGTTTTGAGGTGACTGATAACCTGAGAGTATGCATAAATTTCCAATACCACTGTGGGAGGGGTGGGAAGAGTAGTGGCTAGAGCATCCCTCATTTCAGTTCATGATGAGAGGTAGTCAAAATCCTGGCTGATAATGTGATTCAGTTGCTCCAGTCCTGGGTCTTCGGTGGTACCGAGTCTTGAGGGAAATGATCCTCTGTGACTAGTAGGTGGGACTTGGGAGATGGTGGGTGAATGGAGAGGTAAGGCATGGGAGATCTGTACAGTGAGAGGGTAATGGTGGTCTGTGAAGGCCTCAGTGAGATCCTTGGTATATTTTGAGAGGGACTGCTAGCCATTACAGATGTGATAGCCATGGGTGGCTAGGTTGTTGTAGTTTGTAGGCAATGAATAGCTGTTTTGTCTGTCGATGTAAGGGCAGCTAGG
The DNA here is from genome assembly GCF_023897955.1 of Schistocerca gregaria. Lineage (NCBI taxonomy): Eukaryota > Metazoa > Arthropoda > Insecta > Orthoptera > Acrididae > Schistocerca > Schistocerca gregaria. Next base: position 404,768,682 of record NC_064923.1, read on the forward strand.
TTCAAGGGATTTGCAGAATGATGATGAGGCAAAGTTAGAGGTTAAAACATTCTGGAAAGTTAACAAGGACTGATTTGGGGGTAGCCATGATCCAACCCCACTGCCCCCAAATTGCCCCCTGTTAACTTTCTAGAATTTTCAACCCCAAACCATGCCTCACTATCATTCCCCAAATCCCTCAACACGAAACTAACATTATGTCTGCAGAAAGAACCACAATCCAACATTTACAAATTGTTCCCAATCTTATAAGCCTACCTGCTGAAATGACTCCTCCAAAGTGGTTTTGAATTGCAAGGATTACCTGGCAGAAGGATTCCACCAGCCATCAGAATCATTCACCTACCAACCCTGCCATAGTGACCCCATTCCAGATATCCAGCAGAATCTTCATTCTCTCCTCAAGTCCTTAGGCCCCTCTCAGAACCTCTCCATGGGATCTCTCTCTCTCTCCTCATTCCTACCACTTCCTGAACTATCTTCTTCATGCTTCCCACAGTCCATAAACCTAACCACTGAGGATAGGTGAAGGTGTTTGTCAATGAGAGCGGAGGTTCTATCCATGGGGCCACAATGACTGGGCCTCCTTTGAGAGAACTTCTGCTCTCATAGACCAACAACTTCACCTACATGCATGCTACCCTACTACATAAAAGGCACGAATCATTTCCTGCACCAACTCTCCACAGTTCCTGCTCCTTTACCAGACAGTGCTCTGCCCATCTCTATTGATGCCACCTCCCTTTACACTAACTTCCATAATTCCCAAGGCCTTGCTGTTACTGAACACTACCTTTCCCAACACCCGTTGGATTCCATACCTATAACCTCCATCCTAGTCACCATGACCAACTATACCCTCTCCTACAATTACTTCTCCTGCAACAGCATCATCTACAAACAAATGTGGAATACTGCAGTGGGCACCCACATGGCATCATACGTCAACCTAGTCATGGACCACCTAGAGGAATCCTTCCTAACCACCCAGCATCCCAAAACCCACTGCTGTTTCAGATTCATTGATGACATGTTCGTGATCTGGATCAAAGGTGAGGACATCCTATCTACATTCCTCCACAATCTCAACATTTTCTTTCATTCATTTCACCTGGTCCTCCTCAACCCAACAAGCCACCTTCCTTGACGTTTACCACCACTCAAGATGGCTACACCAGTACCTCTGTTCATATCAAACCAAGAAGTCCTTTGCATACAGCCCAGCAACCCATGGCCCTCACATCTGTAGTGACGAGCAGTCCCTCTCAAGATATGTAAGTGATGTCACTGAGGCCTTCACAGACCATAATTATCCTCCAAACCTTGTACAGGAACAGATCTCCTGTGCTTTCTCTCTCCAGTCACCCACCACCTCCCAAAACCCCACTGTCTGGCCGCAGAGGGGGAGTCAGCTCAGGACTCAGTAACACCCAAGACCCATGACTTGAGAAAATGTATCACATTCTGCACCAAGTTTTTAACTACATCCAGCTGTTGAGTACACTGCCCAACACAAAGGTCTTCATTTCAATTAGTGCTTTACAGCCTATGCCATCTGGATCCTTCTCACCAACACCAACATTTCTGAATTGCGCAGGTGGGACCTCTCCTCACAATATATCCTACATTCCTGTAACCCTTCTGGCCTCAACCTTCATTAGCCACTGTCTTTCACCCACCACCCCAGTCCCTGTTCCTGTTCCGGTACTCACAGCCATCTATTCCACCAACACACCCACAGTCTTTCTACGTCTCTCCTTTTTGCCCCCATTCCCCTCACCCCACCCTCTTGACTGCACCTAGCTGCAGTAACCAACTTTCCCTTTATGCTCCCATAAACAGCAGTTTACTGTCCGCCACACCTAACATGGTATCCTCCGCCCACCCCATCCAGCCTCCTCCTTACCCCTACCACCCAGACAGCTTCTCCAATCACGCGCATTTGCTCACAGTCTGGCCTCAGCAGCCAGAGACATTGGTTGTGTGTGTGTGTGTGTGTGTGTGTGTGTGTGTGTGTGTGTGTGTGTGTTTTGTCTAATTCAGATGAAGGTCTTAGGGCCAAAAGCTTACTTGTTCAGCAGTCTTTCTGTTGTGCCATGTTCAGTAAACTAAATGAAGAAGCACTAGTGTCATATCTCAATGAGACACTTGAAACTTTTAGCTCAGGCAGGAACATGTCCCGGAAGTGTGCCTCAAGATTAAAGGAATAGTTGACCATGCACTGGGTAGGTATGAAACCAGAACAGTTCATAATAGCAAAGACCCTCCATAGTATACAATCAATGAAAAGAAATAGTTGACCATGCACTGGGTAGGTATGAAACCAGAACAGTTCATAATAGCAGGGACCCTCCATAGTACACAATCAATGAAAAGAAACTTATAAAGAAATAGAATACAATAAGGGTAAATCAAAGCATAGGGCTATAGATGAAGGTATGCTAAATGATACAAGTTTGGCTATCAAGATTGCATTTACGGTAATTCTTATAGATCTATATTGAATTTGCAATGGAGTTACCCTGTCCTTTAACTACAATCTGCCACAGACCACTGGAACAAAAAAACCATGACCAGTAGTTGGAAGAAAGCAAAGGTCACACCCATCTACAAGAAGGGCAGTGGAAGTGATCTACAAAACTACCATCCAACATCCTTGGTATACATTTGTTCTATAATCTTAGAACATATTCTGAGCTCAAATGTAATGAAGTATCTCAAATAGAATGATCTCCATGTTACCCTGCACGCATTCTGAAAACACAGACATGTGCAATCCAACCAGCACTTTTCTCACATGACATAATGAAAGCCATGAATCAAAGCAGCCAGATAGATGCAATGTTGCATAATTTCCAAAAATCATTTGACTCAGTACCACATCTATGTCTATTCTCAAAGGTATGATCATATGGAATATCAGGCAAAAGTCGTGACAAGACTGAGGACTTTTTGGTAGAGAGGGCACCACATATTATTTTGTCACAGACAAGTATAGAACTAACTTCTGGTGTGCCTTAGCGGAGTGTGAAATCCTTTCTGTTCATGTTGCATATTAACAGCCTACAAAGGAGACTGCACAAAAAACGCTTGCCTGATTTACCATAGAATATTACTAATTCTTCGCAAAATCCATGTGTGTATGGAGCAGGCGAAAGCCCTAATAACTGGTATAATGGGATGTACACTCTGCCATGCACTTCACAATGGTTTGCAGAGTATAGATGTAGCTATATTTTTGATTTTAGGTGAGTAGGCACCTTATCACAAAGTACACCATTGTCATCTCCAAATTGCATGCAGGATGATCACTTTGATTTTTCCTTGCACATCCTCGTTCACATAGTCATCACACAGCAGCAGAGAGCCTTGGGATTGGAATTAATCAACCATGATGAGAGGAGCTCCGGTAATGTGTATAGTTCCAGAAGATGGAATCATTTTGACATACCTAGTGTTGTGTATGTTTAAATGGAGGCCAATTTGTTGCAGATCATCATTCAAAGGTTAAAATTTCATTTCAAGATCCTTCCTGGTAACCACCCTAAGCATCACATCAGCATATAATACTATCCACAGTACACACTTCTGTAACCCAAGCATTATGGTATCCATTACAGTATCGAAGCCCAATAGAGACAGGGGTGAGGCGTGATGAATGCCAACTGTCACGGGGAAGCTATCAGGATTTCTGGTCAGATGAGTATAGGGTAATATCAACAGTAGCAGAAAATGGTATAATGGGACGTGGATTCATTATGAACAGGAAGGTGGGAGGGAGGGAGAGGGAGAGGGAGAGGGAGAGGGAGAGGGAGAGGGAGAGGGAGAGGGAGAGGGAGAGGGAGAGGGAGAGGGAGAGGGAGAGGGAGAGGGAGAGAGGGAGAGAGGGAGAGAGGGAGAGAGGGAGAGAGGGAGAGAGGGAGAGAGGGAGAGAGGGAGAGAGGGAGAGAGGGAGAGAGGGAGAGAGGGAGAGAGGGAGAGAGGGAGAGAGGGAGAGAGGGAGAGAGGGAGAGAGGGAGAGAGGGAGAGAGGGAGAGAGGGAGAGAGAGGGGGGGGAGAGGGAGAGAGAGGGAGAGAGAGGGAGAGGGAGGGGGGGGGAGGGAGGGAGGGAGGGAGGGAGGGAGGGGGAGAGAGAGAGAGAGAGAGAGAGAGAGAGAGAGAGAGAGAGAGAGAGAGAGAGAGAGAGAGAGAGAATTACTGTGAACAATTCAGTGATAGAGGTGTTCTCATCAGAATCGACAGCAAACCATCGCCAACAATGATAGTTCAGGTATACATGCTGACGCTGCAAGCTGAAGATATGGAGAGAGTATATGAGGAGATTGAATGGGTAATGCAGTATGTAAAGGGGTATGAAAAACTAATAGTCATGGGGGACTGGAATGAGGTAGAGGGGACATGAAATGAGCTTATGGCATCGTTACCGGGAGGCCCCATTTGGGGAAGTTCAGCCGCCAGGTGCAAATCTTATTTCAGTCGCCGCCACATTGAGTGACTTATGTGCTGATGACGAGGATGAAATGATGATGAGGACAATGTAACACCCAGTCCACAGGTGGAGAAAAACTCCAACTTGGCTCGGAATCGGACCCGGGCCCGCTACATGGGAGGCAAGTATGTCACCATTTTTGCTAAGCAGGCAGACAGGTAGAGGGGAAAGAGTAGAAGACAGGATTTTGGGAAAATATATGCTTGGTACTGGGAATGAGAAATGAGAATGACTAATTGAGTTCTGTAACAAATTTCAGCTAGTAATAGCAAATACTCTGTTTGCAAATCACAAAAGGAGGAGGTATACTCAAAAAAGGCCAGGAGACAGAAGATTTCATCATAGTCACACAAAGATTCTGAAAGCAGATACTGGATTGTAAGGCATACCCAGTACCAGATATAGATTCAGACCACACTGTAGAAGTGACAAAGAGTAAATACTGCAATAAGGAATAGCTCAGTAGGTAGTACAGTTGAAGCAGAATGGATGTCGATAAAAAGGGCAGCCACAGATGTTGGAAAGAAAAACATAGGTACAGCAGTGGGAACTGTGAAGAAAGCATGGGTAACATACGAAATATTTCAGTTGATTGACGAAAGAAGGAAGTGCAAAAATGTTCAGGGAACTCCAGGAATACAGAAATATGCCACCGAGGGATGAAATAAATAGGAAGTGCAGCGAAGCTAAGACAAAATGGCTACATGAAAAATGTGAACAAATCATTAAAGGAATGATTCTCTGCTGAGTCAGCATATAGGGAAGTCAAAACAACCTTCGGTCTAATTAAAAGTAAGGGTAGTAGCTCTAAGAGTGCAGAAGGAATTTCACTGTTTAATGCAGAGAGGGGAGCCAATAGATGGAAAGAGTACACTGAAGGCCACTATGAGGGGGAAGATGTATCCGATGTGATAGAAGAAGACAAGGGAGTCAATTTAGAAGAGACAGGAGATCCAGTATTAGAATTAAAGGCGGTTTGGAAGACTTAAGATGAAATACGGCAGAAGGGATAGGTACCATTTCATCAGAATTTCTAAAATCTTGGGGGAACTGGCAACAAAATGACTATTCAAATTGGTGTGTAGAATATACGACCCTGGTGATCCACCACCTGACTTTCGGAAAAATATCACCCACACAATTCTGAAGACTGCAAGACCTAACAAGTGAGAGAATTATCATAGAATCAGCTTAACACCCCACTGATCCATGTATCTGACAAGAATAATATACAAAAGAATGGAAAAGAAAATTGAGGATATTAATGTTATGAGAAGGAAAGATGCTACCCACCCTATAGCAGAGATAGTGAGCCACAGATAGGCACAATAAAAAAATTTTCACACTTAAAGCTTTCAGCCAATGGCCTTTGTCAACAACAGACACACATACGCACACTCACGCGAAGGCAACTCGCACACATGATTTTAGTGTCAGGCAACTGAAACCACACTGAATAGCAGCACCAGTTGCAGCACCGGTGCTGCAGCTATAGTGTGGTTTCAGTTGCCCGAGACTGCAGGCGCGTGTGTGTGTGTGGTTGACAAAGGCCATTTGCCGAAAGCTTTAAGCGTGAAAATCTTTGTTGTGCGTATCTGCGAGTCAGCATCTCCACTGTATGGTAAGTAACAACTTTCCTTCTCATAATATTGTTACATTCCATTCTGGATTTTCCATGGTTTGAAAATTGAGGATATGTTAGATGACAATCAGTCTGGCTTTAGGAAAGGTGAAGGCACCAGAGAGGCAATTCTGATAATGTGGTTGATAATGGAAGCAAGGCCAAAGAAAAATCAAGACATGTTCAAAGGATATGTTGACCCGGAGAAAGCATTCCACAATGTAAAATGATGCAACAATAATTGAAATAATGAAGAAAATAGGGGATAGCTACAGGGAGAGATGGCTAATATACGACATTTATGAGAGCCAAGAGCAAATACTAAAAATGGGGGACCAAGAACAAAGTGCTAGGATTAAAATGGGTGTAAGACAGGTATGCAGTCTTTCGCCACTACTATTCAATCTATACATTGAAGAAGCAATGATGGAAATTAAAGAAAGGGTCAAAACTGGAATTGATATTCAAGGCAAAAGGATATTAATGGTAGGATTCACTGATGACATCGCTATTTTCAGTGAAAGTGAAGAAGAATTACATGATGTGCTGAATGGAATGTTTAGGCTAATGAGTAGAGAACATGTATTGAGTGTCAATTGAAGGGAAAAAAAATTTAAATAATGTGAAGAAACAGAAATGAGAACAGCAAGAAACTTTAACATCAGGATTGATTGTCATAAAGTAGATGATGTTAGGTAATTCTGCAACCTAGGCAGCAAAATAACCAATGGCAGATGGTACAAGGACATCAAAAGCAGACTAGTACTGGCAAAAACGGCATTCCTGGCCAAGCGAAGTCTACTAGCACCAAACCTAGGAAGAGGAAGAAATTTCTGAGAATGTACATTTGGAGCACAGTGTTGTATGGTAGTGAAACATGGAGTGTGGGAAAACTGGAACAGAAGAGACGCGAAGCATCTGGGATGTGGTGCTACACACAGGGGTTAAAAACTAGGTGGACTGATAAAGTTAGGAGTGAGGAGGTTCTGTGCAGAACTGCAGAACTGGAGAGGAAAGGAATATGTAGAAAACACTGACACAAAGAATGGATAGGATAACAGGACTTCTGTTAAGACATCAAGGAATAACTTCCATGGTATTAGAGAAAGCTGTAGAGGGTAAAAACTGTAGAGGAAGACAGAGGTTGGAATACCTTCAGCAAATAAATGAGTACGTAGATTACCTGACTCAAGTAAAGGTATGGTAGATGCGGAGGTAACATAAGATGAAGGATTCCTTCAGGGACGAATGGAAGGAGTAATGCTACGCAGCCACAGTATCATTGATAGTACAGATTTTATTAGAGGGGGCAGTATCCCACCAAATGTTCTTCCATCTTTGAGTGAATAGTGGATTTACATGGACCCATAACATTGTGCCCAGAACTGTCAAGGTGATGCTGGATGATCAATCACTTCTGTAGCCAAATAGGTGGCCTTGTTCCTTGGGATACCCACACGATTTGGGTTCTCGAGGAAGACAACTGAATGGGTAGTACAACCAAAGTTTGAGAGAAGATAATGAATAATAGATTACACACAGTGACAAGAGTAACATTGATCAATAGCATGGAGACATCTCATTGAATCATTATAAATTAAAAGGTTGTAAAGGGAGGATTAAGATGGCCTCTCATCTCAAGATATGTAAGTGCCCTGTCGGGGGGTAAACTGATGTTGCAAATTGTGATCACTGTGGTCACTTGCACTTTTACTGCTATCGCTTCCAATATGGTATTATGGGGAATCTACTCACTGATGAAATCTGTATGAAATAGCCTAAGATCCCTCCAGATGCTCTCTGGGAACCTGTGCAAATCCAACAGAAGGAACCAGTACAGTTCCAACAGAAGGCTAGTAATGTTGATGGGTTAAATAATGGTCATCATTGAAATGCATTTCTTGCAGAGCAACACAGATTTCTGAACAGAAAGACATTAGTTGTCACAGTTGTGGCATGTGACAACAATATCCATCACAGTTCCACTGTACTATCATGTTAAAGGCATCCTGGTTAGGCACGTAGGGACCAAGAGGACAGGTCGTACTCCAGGTTCACTCTTTTTCACCAGTGGAGGTGGAAGAACATCAGCGAACATAGGTTGAGGGTCCCAGGGGAATGGGGGATCTGACATCACTGGTGTCACCAGAGTAGCCTTCTCCTGACACTACTACTTTTTCTCCGTAACTACTTTAGAGGCTTGGGAATCTTAAGACCTTACAAGGAGCAGGTAGCACTGGGAGCCACCATATGTGTCTCCTTCAGTCACTGGTTGGTGCAAGACCATGGTACATTTCTGGTGAGGAGGTTCCCTAAAGGGAGCCCTATCACCAGCAGACACTGGAAGAGGATGCTGCTTTGTCAGCCAGGTGTGGACGTTCACAAAAATGGTGCTACAAAAAGGTGGATGGGATGGAGGGTGCTGATTATTTCACTATGGGCTAATTGACTTGCATGATCACCAGAGGATGACTTCAAGGGAAAGTTTGGAGTAAGTACTCGAGGCACTGTTGGTGACTGGTTACAGTAGCAGCAAACCTTCATACTGTTGGTACGGGATGTAAGTGATAATGTTTTCCGCGGTTCACAATATGACAGGCAACAAGATACCTTAAGTTCCTGGATTTTACATTCCTTAATTAATGTACCACAATTTGGGGATCAGGGAGGCAACATGCGTGTGCAACTGACAAAAAATGCTTGCATGCTAAGTTATCATTAAGTGGCCAACCACAGTCCACAAAATAGATAGTTCATACACTGGGAGGAAATATGCCAGATTCACTGGAACTTAAGGCATTCCATAAGGGATGGCAATCAGTGGTACAACATGATTTTAACTTCCTCATGAAAATAACACCCCATAAAAGCAAGGATGAATGCTCCTGGGGCAACCTTGTTGTGCCTGGCAGGCTTTGACATGCACGACAAACAAAGAGGATCCCTCACTTTTCAAGTTTTCATGTAATTTCTATCTGCTTGGGGCATTAAGCCCCAGTGAAAAGCTAAATTCTGTAACATGTTCAGTCTCTTAATGTGTGTTATATCGCAGGTACATTACAAAATTTCTTGCAACAGCACAACACTCGGGACTGGGTAGGAATCCCTGCTTTAATTAAGACAGAACCACTTCGAAGTTTACTTAGGGAAGACATTTCTCCAAATACAATTTTGGCAAGACCACAAATTTGGAACACAGAAAGACTCTTTGCTATAACGTCAAGTTGAACACACCCATTTCAGAACGACACAACACATATATGTCACTGAGCAAGTTGACAAAACAAGACATGTGAACAAGGTAACATTCGAATTAACACTAGAGTCCATGTCTAGTGGCCGCTGCCTGGCTGGTCGCTCAGGTGGCGTGGCTGCTGCATGGCTGGCAGACAGCGCCGCATGTAGAGGATGCGCGTGATTGTGCGGCAGCACTTTGAATGATCATCTAGTCACAACACTTTTCCCCCTTTGAAATTTTTGCACTGGTCTTGATGGAGGTGGCCTGGAGATTGCTAACGTCCATAGGTGTTGTTTGACTGGCCATAAAGTCTCGAGGAGGAGGCTTTCCGTACAGACGGAAGTGTCCCCGATGATAATGGGTCGAGATGACAGGAGACGTAGGGGTCGAATCTGCTGGGGCCCCATGCACCAATCTGCCCGTTGCAGCAAGTCCAGCTGATATAACAGGAGACATGAGCGATGTGTCGGCATCCGTAGGAGAAGGAGGCGAGTAGATTGGCTCCGACAGATGATGGTCATCTGATTCCTGGATGGGCACGTCTCCTGGTGGTGTCTGTTCTTCTACTGGCACCGAGATGACGGTGAGAGGGCTGCGTTGTGAGTAATGAGAGATGCCAAGATCCCGAGCGTCAGATAAAGCCAAAGGTGGTGTAGCGGCATTCAGAACAGGAGTTGCCGACACACGAGGCTGAAGCTGGTCCGAGTGACGCACTGCAACACCCGTGTCTGTCTGGATTTCATACAGGCATCAGCCACGGTGTTGTAAGATGCGGCCCGGACTCCATTTTGGCTGCCTGCCATATCCCCATACCTAGATGAGGTCGTCGGCGGTGAACCGGCCAAGCGAAGGCACCCGCGGCTGTGAGGTGGAAGGCCACAGAAGATCAAGTAGGGTGTGGGGCTGTCGGCCATGTAAGAGCTCAGCTGGGCTGTGGTCGCCCATGGGGGTGAAACGGTAAGAAGCCAGAAATTGGAGAAGTGCATCATCAGCAGCAGAAGAAGTCAGAAGTTTCCGCATCTGAGCCTTAAATGTGCGGACCAGTCGTTCAGCCTCACCGTTTGATTGTGGATGGAACGGAGGGGCCGTGACATGCATAACGCTGTGAGGAGCATAAAAATCTGCAAATTCGGAAGAGGCAAATTGCAGACCATTATCAGTAACAAGAGTAGAGGGAAGGCCTTCCAAAGAAAAAAGGTGGGCGAGAGTACTTGTGGTTGCTGCAGTGGTAGGCGACGTGCAATGGACAATGAAAGGAAAGTTAGAGTAGGTGTCAATTACGAGGAGCCAATAAGTACCTAAAAAAGGTCCCACGAAGTCAGCATGAATGCGCTCCCAGGGGGTCTCAGGCAAAGGCCACGACGACAAAGATGACTTCGGGGCAGCGGCCTGTGACGCACAAGGGCCGCAGGCAGTGACCATGAGTGCTATTTCAGAGTCGATACCAGGCCAGTACACATGATGGCACGCCAGATACTTTGTGTGAGACACACCCCAGTGCCCTTGGTGAAGGAGGCGCAAGACCGAAGCACGCAAAGACGCAGGTACCACAACACACGGCGAAGCTTTGTCAGTGGAAAGGAGGACAACACCATCCCTAGCCGTGAGGCGGTAGCGCAAAGCGTAGTAGTTCCGCAACGGGTCAGAAGTCTTAGTGGACGGACAATCTGGCCAACCCTCCAGAATACAGAGTAAAACCCGGGAGAGGGTAGGATCAGAACCTGTAGCAGCCGCCAGCCAGTCCCCAGTGATGGGGAATCCATCCACAACCTGCTGCTCGGCAACATCCAGATGGAAACACAAAAGTTCGTCCTTATCAAATGCCAGATCAGGACCCATGGGAAGGCGAGACAGTGCACCAGTATTCGCACGTTGAGCCGTCGGCCCGAAATGAATCTCATAACTGAAACGAGATAAGTAAAGAGCCGAACGCTGGAGGCCGGTGTGCAGCCTTGTCGGGAAGTGACGCTGATGGATGAAACAAGGAAACAAGCAGTTTGTGATCCGTAACAAGATGAAATTTGGATCCGAAAAACACCAAACTTATGAAGAGCATAAATAATGGCCAAAGCTTCTTTTTCAATTTGAGAATCCTTTTGTTGGGCATCCGTGAGCATTTTGGAGGCATAAGCAATGGGTTGTTCAGAGCCGTCTGAAAAACGGTGCGCAAGGACTGCATCGACCCCGTATTGAGAGGCGTCCATGGCAACAACAAGATGTTGGCCAGATCGATAAGTAGCCAGGCACGGGGCCTGTTTCAGCATAGTCTTCAATTTCTGGAAAGCCGCATCACATGACGCAGACCAGTGAAAAGGTACATTTTTATGCAACAGGCGATGCAACGGCTGAGCCACCGAAGCAGCAGACGGTAAGAATTTGCGACACTATGCTATCTTCCCCAGGAAGGCTTGCAGTTCCTTAACAGATGTAGGGCGAGGAAGGGCATCGATTGCAGCGACAGTTTGCTGAAGCGGACGAATACCATCCCGAGAGAGTTGAAACCCCAAGTACGTGATAGATGCCTGACAAAATTGTGATTTCTGAAGATTACACTTAAGACCGGTAGTCTGTAAGACAAAGTGTGCGGAGGTTCTAAAGATGTTCTTCAGTGGTGGAGCCAGTGACAACAATGTCGTCCATGTAATTTATACACCCAGGGACAGGGAGCAATAATTGTTTCAATACTCGCTGAAAGAGAGCAGGGGCGCTGGCAACCCCAAATGGCAAGAGTTGGTATTGATAGAGGCCGAAAAGGACCAGAAACTGCCGGGAAGCAGCGTTGAGAGGAAGTTGATGATAAGCTTCCGACAGGTCAATTTTAGAAAAATACTGGCCTCCCGCAAGTTTAGTGAGCAATTCTTCAGGTCGGGGCATAGGGTAAGTTTCGATGAGGCATTGCGCATTTACAGTGGCTTTAAAATCGCCACAGAGACAAATATCACCATTGGGCTTAGCAATGACGCCGACAGGAGAGGACCACTCATTGGAAGTGACAGGAAGCAAGAACCCTGAAGCAGTGAGACGATCCAGCTTCCGTTTTACCCAATCACGAAGGGCCACAGGAATGGGCCGAGCCCGAAAAATCTTAGGCCGAGCAGTGGGTTTGAGCGTGATATGAGCTTCAAAGTCGTTTGCACGGCCTAACCCAGGAGAAAAAAAGGGACGAAAATGTCGTCGACAAGGAATCCAACTGAGCATAAGGAACAGCATCAGAGATGATATTGACAGAGAGATCTATGGAGAACCCAAAAACGCGAAAGGCACTGAAACCAAAAAGATCCTCTGTGTTATTCTGGTGGACCACAAATATGGGAACAGTGCGATCGACGGGTTTGTAAGAGACCACAGCATTAAATTGTCCCAAGAGAGAAATCTTCTGTTTGTTGTACGCCTGTAATTGCCGAGTGATAGGTGACAGGAGTGGAGAACCCAACTGAAGATACGTCTGAGAATTAATTATAGTGGCGGCAAAACTGGTAACCACCTGCGTGCGAACATCCCGACCAAGGATCTGGACAGTGAGGAATAACTTCCCTGAAAGGGAAGAAGTGCAATTGACAGACAACACAGAAGCACAATCAGCGTTACGGCCATGAATATCATGTATGCAGTCGGATTTGCGAACGGCAGAGACATGACCCTTCTTTTTGCAATTGTGACACACGACCCAACATCGGGGACAGTCCTCCCGTGAATGTTTCGTAAAACACCGCGGACATGAAGGAAGTTGCTGTGAGTTTTACTGCAGTTTCTTAGAGGGTTGTTTATGGTTAGGTCGAGGCTGCACGTGGGAGCGTACTGCGGACACGTCGGCCAGCGGGGACACGCCGCACGCGTTGTCAACAGCACACAGAGGTTGTATTTCCCCGACATCACCCCACGCCTCTTTTTGTGCCCCAGCAGTGCGAGAAATTTCAAAAGACTGAGCGATGGGTAGGACTTCATCTAGAGTCGGATTTGCCAACTGAAGGGCACGTTGCCGAACTTCTTTGTCGGGCGCCGACCGGATAATAGCATGGAATCGGCATACGCAGCCCAAGCGCGATAGGATTGATGCAGTTGTTTTTGACAACGATAAGCGGCTACCACATGCATTTGCTTTTGAAAATAGACAGACAGAAGTGTGCACATTTCAGCAAAGCACAAAGTTGCAGGATCTTTCAAAGGAGCCAATTGCGACAACAACCAATACATTTGAGGTGAAATCTATGAAAGGAACAGACTTACATGTTTGTTCGTCCGTGACAAGAAATGCCAAGAAGTGCTGTCAAAGACGTTTTTCGTAATCAGACAAGTCTTCCGCCGTCTCATCGTAAGGAGGAAAAGGAGGTATAGACAATGATGAGAAACGCCCCACATTTGATGATGTGATGAAATCGAGAATCGCCGATGTTAGAAACGTTTGCTGTTCAATGAGACCTTGCAATAATTGCTCGACAGTAGCCATGGAAACCTGTGGGTCAACGATGAAAAGGAACAATCACATCCTCGTTGCCAATTGCTATAATGTCAAGTTGAACACACCCATTTCAGAACGACACAACACATATATGTCACTGAGCAAGTTGACAAAGCAAGACATGTGAACAAGGTAACATTCGAATGAACACTGAGTCCAAGTCTAGCAGCCGCTGCCTGGCTGGTCGCCTAGGTGGCGTGGCTGCTGCATGGCTGGCAGACAGCGCCGCATGTAGAGGATGTGCGTAATTGCGCGGCGGCACTTTGAATGATCATCTAATCACAACACTCTTCCATCTATCTGGGTAAAAACCAGTTGGCCTGATTTTGTTTTCCTCATATGCCATGGCAATGAGGAAAAGTTCTTTGGATTGTAACAACCTGCACTGAAGCATTCAGGTCTGTCTGGAGAGATTGATGGAGTCTTATAGTTACCCAGGCAACACAACTACTATCTGGTTTGATGGACATAGCCTCCACTAGGTCAGACACCTACTCCTTTGCATGTGCGGGGAGATAAAATCCTGACATCAATAGTGCAATACCTGTGTGGTGACAGGGCCACCATTGTGGGCACACCTGACAACCCCCACCCTCCCACATGGGTTGGTGCGACGCTGGGTATTGGTCAGTCTTCCATGCATGAGGTGCACTTTTGTAAAAAATGGAGATGGAACTGAGATGTGGAGACTACAAGCAAGTTAACAAAAATAAATTCTGCAAATAAATAAAATGGAATAAGGCATAACCAATGCACCATGTACAAGCTAGGTTTTCAATAGGGAATCTGTGCTACAGAACAGCTCTGAAACAATATACAGTCTGTACATAAGTCCGGTAACACTTTCAATTATTTATTGCACAAGAACTAAACATTGTACAGATGTCATACATATTGCAATAAGTAATTCTGAAAGTTTTTTTTCTTTTTAAACAAACATTCGATATGTGACCCTTGAGTGACCGGGCAGACGTCAATACAGTATTCGAACTATTGCCGTACCCGTCCCAGTATGGCATAGTCGACTGTGGCAGTTGCTTCTAGTATTCTCTCCTGGAGCTCTGCTACATCATGTGGTAGAGACGGTACACACACCAGATCAGTAATTTGTCACCACAGAGAAAAGTCCCTGAATAATCAGAGAGTAAGATTGCAGTAAAGGAAAGGACAAAGTACTGCAATGACCTGGAGCCCCTTGTTTGCCACCCATGTCCTCACAGAAGAGTTTTGATGCCCCTGACGGCCATATTAATGTAGAATTATATACTAACTTGATCTGAGAGATGAATTCCGTATCAGTCAATCAATTAATGATTTCTTTTTCCTTGAAATTAAGGTATAGGAATGACATGAGACATCTACATTCTTTGAAGTGGCACACACAATGCTTTTTTCTTTCAGTAATGAGTCTGCTTGCAGTGTTTATTTACAATATGTCTACTTATAGAGTGAGCCATGGTAGTTATATGACTTTTGTGATTGGTGAATATTTGATTAGTCACATATGAAGCTTTCGTCTATAAAGGTCTGTGAAATCTGTTTGTAGTCATCATAGTTATGGAGCCTGTTGCTATTGCTACTGGAGTTCCTAATACGGATACCTCTTCCTTTGAAGCATATTTAGAACGAAAAGAGTGGTTTACATATTTCGTTTAATACTGATTCCCTGATGGGTTTGTGTAGTGACAAAAGAGAAGTAAGAGATTTTCTGAAATGACAGGCACATTGGGGAGGAGATGAGATTTGTTAAACACGGTAATTTAATGTTTCTAACATGTGACTGCCACTAGAATGTTGCATAGACTTTGAGTTTTAAGGTTTTAGCTGTCTAAAGCTCCATGTCCATTTTATTTAATATTAGTTTTTCATTGTTCCTGACAGAGCACATGAGTCACCTTATGAGTCCTGTATGTCTGTCTACTGATGACATATTGATCTAAAGCTGCAATGTAGTTACTAAAAACACACAGGTACTATCTCTTAGGTCTAGAACAATGACAACTTTTTCGCTTTTCTCTGCTTCTTTCAGTTTCACAATAGCAACATCACTCTTATGAAGCAGAAAAACTTTTTTCTCTAAGTGGATGTAAGTGTTCGTTATTCTTAGAAACTAATATTACTACTAACAATAAAAGCTATGAAGTGATATTGAAAGAGTACAAAATTCTGATACAGATTTACACTCACAAAGGCATCCATGCTGATCGGTGGTCTCAGGCTGCGGCTCCGTGAAAGCATGGATAACAAAAGACCAACCACAATGAGGGAGGCAAGTAGCTTTCCAGCAGTGTCAGTGCTCCGTTCGTATATAACAGGTACACCATTGTCTACTGTGATACCTAGCCTCCGCTCTGCCTCACGTAACTTCTCCTCGAACCTGTTGATGTCCACAATATTCATGTGGAATGTCCGATGATCAATCTATAATTTTACATTTCAAACTCATTAACATGAAACCAGAAATGATATCTACAATGGCATACTCTGAGTGATAGATATTACAGTGTTAAAAAAGCGAAATTAACAATAGCACTTCCACCACAGAAAAGTCACTCTGAAACAAGTTAGCAACCAAAAGCAGACACCGAAATTGGTTTCTAACTAAAAAGAAATGCTGAAAATGGCAAAATTAAAATCTTACTTTTTTCCCTTTAATGATAGCTCCTTCATGCAGCACAATTGTAACAATATCCACATCTGGCCGGACAATGACTTCTTCTACCTCGCCTTTGGCCAGCATATGATGAACAAATTCATTCCATGACACATATCTTATTACCTGAAATAAATAAAAAGTTTAATAATGATAAACTGTGTGGAAACTGGTTACTAGATATCTATTCTAATACAGACCTAATGTTGGAGCTGTTTCTTTTGGGTACACATACACTATGAAATCATAGTTTGAATACATGGGATGGAAGTTGAAGTAAAGAAGGTATGTTAGGGAGTTCAATCACCAGGTCAACTGAATCTACTGATATCAAATGTAATCTTCATACTGTAACATAATGACAACATGGCAAGTGAAGTTATACATGCATAGATGTGAAGAAAATGGAACACTGACAATATTTTTTGTGTATATATTCCTTTTTGGAATGTAGGTTATGTTGACAGACTGATCTTCAATGTAGTCCAAGGTAGTTAGGTTGAAATGTAACAATTAAGTTATGGGTTGGCAAAGCCAACAGGAGTCTCACTTGTGGTGACAATGATCTGTAGTGTAGTCTGCAGTCTACATTAAGTTGAAAGGTGACAGCTTGGTTCTGAGTATGCCATCCATGTTTTATATTAATGATCTTGCAGACAACATTGTTAATAACCATAAGCTTCTTGCAGGCAATGCAGTTATCTGTAATGAAATTCTGTCTGTAAGAAGCTGTGAAAATCGTGTTGAATCTTGATTACGAAAAACACACATCCTATGACTATAATATAAATGGGTCACAGTTGGCTTTAGTTGGCTCATACAAATACTCAGGCGGAACTATTATTTGGCAGGGAGGGGGGTGTATGAAATGGAACAGCTAAAGCAGGTGCTGGACTGTGGTTCATTGGTAAAATACGAGGGTAAAGCAAACAGGAGGAAGGAAGAAATCATGCAACCCATTCTAGGATAGGATGTTGCTGAATTTTGTGGGACCCATACCAAATAGGACAAACACTGATAAACTAGACACTGACCAGATACAAAGAAGGGGAGAATTAGTGGTCACAAGTTAGTTCACCTCGTGGGAGAGAGTCACTAAGATTCTACAAGAAATGAATTGCAGAGTCCTGGAAGATAGATACAAACTATCCTGTGTAAACCTGTCCAACTTAAAAAATCTCCAGAACCAACTGTAAATGTTGAATCTAGGAAAATATTAAAACTTCTAGGCATTACTCTAATAGGGATTGCAAAGACATTATTTAAAATATAATTCGCTTTGAAAGTTCATCTCTTCTTCTTAATTTCACAAACACTTGTTATGAACCAGTAAGACAAAAACATTGACACGCACTGGTACACAATCACATCTAAGCAGAGATATGAAAAACACAGTATCTTCTCAATGTGAAAGAAGTACTATTATATGTGCTTCAGAATACTGTTAGATGGCAGAAACATACACAGGTGCAGATAGTTTAATGTACATTAAGCATGTTCCTTTTATATGAATTTCAACAAATATCTCAATTCTACTTGTCCCATGTTGTAACAGTTAATCATGCTAACAATCCATGGAACATGAAACTAACTAATTAGCTAACTAATAAACACTGATTGCAGATGTTGATACTTTAATATTATCTTCATAATAAATATCTAATTCATAGAAGCCAAAATAGACTTCAGTGACTAACCCCCTCTAAATACTCTGTTATGTAACCAACTACCCAGGAAAGTGGCTTTCTTATAATAATGTGTTACATAACTTGATATTTGCCACAGACAGATTGAATTTTTATAGGAACAATTATAGTAAACAGTCCAGAGAGAGAGAGAGAGAGAGAGAGAGAGAGAGAGAGATGGTAGATATACATATCTATGACGAATTTCTGTGAACAAAGAAACATGATGCAAACATAGAAGAAGTTACACAACTATTGAAAGGAAACTTGCTACACAGACTGTCCTATTTACACAATTGTCACCACATTAAACTCTGTAGGAAAACATTCATCTGACAGTACAAGATTAATACTTAAATCATTCGGACAAACCAAAGCATCATGTTGATGTGAAACACACATATCTACATGATCAAACATGGCTCACAGATGATCATGCCTCGAGGAGCTTTGTAGAGAAGGATTCCTACTGGTCTACAGCTTAATTTACAGACAAAAAAGGTTATACTCTAACATACCTCGGGCTGGTTACTGCTTGGAAATAGCAGGGAAACAATTGCTATTAGCATGTATGCAGTCAGCATCCAAAGAAATGCTTTTACAAGTAAAGACGATATCTTGTCGTCTTCTTCATCTTTATCAGGTTTCTTTCCTGGCTGTTGAGATTGTGGTCTTGATGTGTGTAGACATCTGATGAAGTTGTTGCTGGTGCCAAGAGTCTTCGGTTGGGATCTTTGTATAAGCTTGAGAACTGCAGTGTATTCTCTTTTTATTGTTCTCAGGTCCTAGATGACACACACGGACTTTTGCATTTTACTGAGTAAAGTAAATCAAAATATCATACACAAAACTCAATTACTTACTCGCAGATTTAACGGTATGATATTACCATTAATCGTATTACCCTTCCTGTTGATGTTCCATGCAGATTGAAATGCAGGCCTACTGTTACAGACTTGCCTAACAAAGGCACTTTTTGAAACTGCAGATGCACACAGCTTACTTAACAGGAAATTCATTTTTATTCCCACTCTCCTTTTCGAAAAGCCACGAATTAACAACGCTGAACTGAGTAACTCACATAATTTTTTAAAAAATCTGGTCAGATGATTAGCTAAAAGTTCTCTTGGTCATATTTTGATGTACTGACATCGCATGCTTGACACAAAACTAAAACATGTAAACAAAGTCACATCGAATCACTTCACTCCGCCTGTGCAACTCTATAGTCTGTAGTGAAACTGCTTAGTGCTTACGAAAGAGTCTGCGGTCACAGAAGTTCATTACCTTTGACTACTGTCAAGTTGTGAGTACAAAATATTCGTCGTCAAGACAATCATGACTTTCCACTAGTATAAATCAGAACTACAAATTAAAATTCGTTTGTTCGCCCATGATATAAACGGTCTTCTTTTAACAATCAGTTTTGAACCTGGATCTGATCGTATAGCCGGATTCCGTATGCGGTGAAAAGTTGCACTCGAATACTCACACTTATCTTGTACTAATAAAGATCCGTATGTTAGCATTGTATTTATTCTAAGAACTGTAGGCTAGCATGACAATTACAGGTATAAAGTTATTATGCCTCTCTCTCTCTCTCTCTCTCTCTCTGCCAGCATCTGACAGCTTCACTGTTTCCTTAGACAGAAATTCGGAGAAATTTTTAACAATGCATGGCGGAGATTAATCCGTAAGAGAGAGATAGAATATTCTCTACCTGCTTGCTTTGTATCAGTATAAGCGACTGAATCACACTTCACACCCATATTCCATGCTCAGGATCGACGATAACAGCTTGTGGAGGACTACCTAACAGTTATTAAGATGATTCAACCGCATCCCGTCGCTGAAAGAGGATGACGACATCAAGGATCATTACGTCCACACCGTGGTGGAGCGAGTACTGGTGTTCCTGGACAACTGTGATGACGACGGCCTGATCAAAAACGTCACAGAAGAAAAGTTCCAGCAACAATTCGCAGCCAGGCGGAGTGACCGAGCGGTTCTAGGCGTTTCAGTCTGCAACCGTGCGACCGCTACGGTCGCAGGTTCAAATCCTGCCTCGGGCATGGATGTGTGTGATGTCCTTAGGTTAGTTAGGTTTAAGTAGTTCTAAGTTCTAGGGGACTGATGACCTCAGATGTTAAGTCCCATAGTGCTCAGAGCCATTTGAACAATTCGCACACGTACAGCCCAGGAAAGTAGGTAGAAGCGACAGGCTCGACAACATGCTGCTGAAGCGACTGTTGTCAGGTGCAGTGCGAGTCATGATAGCGATCTTCAGATCTGTGCTGGGGACCTGCAGCTATCCATCTGTGTGGAAATATCTGGAGGCGATAGCAATTTCTGAAGTGGGGAAGGACGACAGTCTGGTGCAAAATTAATTACATACCTATAACTTTTTTGCTTCTCTCTTCAAGATCTTCGAGAGGCTGTACTCCAAGCAGCCATAACGCCATGTCAATGAAGAAGACCCGCTGCCTGACGGATAGTTTGGCTTCAGAGGCGGCCAATTGACGCAACACCAATCCCTGATACTGGAAGAGTAGGCGATAAGGGTACTGGAGCATTATGAATATCCTTAGAGCAGTGCTTCTTGATCTCTCCAAAGCCTTCGACAGCGTGTGGTCTGATGGCCTCCTGTAAAAGCCGCTTGTAGTGGCAGTACCTGTGTCACACATCCATCCGCTACAGTCATACCTGTGTGAGCGCACTGTCGATGTGTGCATGGATGGCGGCATTTTGACAGCTCATCCCATCAGAGTGGGAGTGCCACAGGGGTCTGTGCTGGGACCCCTATTGTGTAATCTACACAGATGACACCATGCTGTCTGTGAGAAGCATAAATGCACAACTACTGCTTCGCAGAGTGCATCTGGCTTGAAACGAGCTGGGAGCTTTGGCCTTCAAATCATGACTCAAGTTTAATGCAGCCAAGAACTAGTCAGTGGTCTTCATCCACAAGAGGTTGACAGGATATTTCTGTCCAGTGCAGACGATGGATACACCCATCCTTGCTCCCAAACTGGAAGGTACCTTGGCATCACCTTCAACAGGTACTTGTCATGAAGGTACACATCTATTAGGTGAGAGGTAAGCTTGCTGTATCCTGCACTGAACCCTGCAACAACACTGCCCTCACACTGCAGCAATACACTGTATCAGACATTAATCAGCCTAGTGTTGGAGTATGCTGCCATAGTGTTGGTGAATGCTGACGACTTGTCAATCAAGATGTTAAAGGCAGTTCAGAGTAGCGACTCAACATCAGATGACAGCATCTGCTATGTGGGTAGCAACACCATGCTGCTTGAGATGTGAAGACCACATGTGACAAAGTGATAAAGAATCCACAATGAGAGGTTATAACAACCGTCCCATGGAAGTAGTAGGAGTAGCAGGAACCTGCTTAACCTACACGACACTTAGGCTAGAAAGTCTTGCAAAATCACAGAGTCATATACATAATGATCAAGAGCAGAATTACCATCTCTACAACTCAGTACACACCCTAACCTCTTGTCCTTATTCTCATGATCAATAAGTGAAATATGGTAGAAAAGTACTGCGTCAAAAACCAATTCTTGGAATCTAGCCAACAAGGTCTCAGTCTGTTGTTATTTGTTGTCACGTACAATGTTCACTCTTTTTATTATTATATTTTATTCGCCCTACATTACATAAATAAAGGTGACTAAATTAATGTCATATTGTGGTATCAGAATTCTTAACTACACACAGAAACTGCCAGTGCTTATATTACCTAAACACAACAGGTTAAATGCCATGTGTGTCAGCAAAAATTTAAACAAAGTTCTAAAATTAGCATGTTTGATGCAACTGATTTGTTACTCTAATTTGAAAATGTGTCCTATCCAAAGCACTAATTTTGACAGGAAGTATACAAAATTAACAGTACCTCAAACAATTGGTAGTTACCTGCTTAGCACTTTTAAGCTGATACCTAAATGGTATACATTTTAAATATGGTATGCATCTTTTGATATTATTAATAGGAATACAGATTATTCAATAACAATTATTTAAGCCTGTGACACTGCATAATCATATGATTTTGTACAGGATTACCAGTGACTTATGAAATATAAGTAGAAAATATTCACAAATACAATATATTCCAAAATGGTAGGCTGACACTGAGAGTAACCTGAAGCATAAAATTGAGAAAATTCTTTTGGAAGTATACATAAAAAATGAATAATGTCACTTTGGTGCTCCAAAAAGTGCAGAAACAGCGAATAAAGCAAAAACACTTATACAATTTCGATGACATCTGTAACACTTGGCTTGCAAAACTTGACATTTCTATCTGTTTTCACGTTTGAGCGCTTGAGGTGGGACAAGCATCTACAAGTTTTGAAAAAAAAAAGAAAAAAAAGTAAAAGCTGTTATACATTAAGAATGCTTCAGGATTGTTGTAGTATTGAATCAGTGTTGTGGGCTTATTCTGCTTATGTGAACAGCTAGCTTAGCTATGGTGTGATATTCTTGGGAAATATTCACAAATATTCACAGGACAATATTCACAGGACAAAATAAACTTTCAAACTTCCAAAAGGGCTGTCAGAGTAATGAAAGGAGCTCCTCGTAGAGACAGATGCAGGGAAATATTTAAAACGGTAAAATAATTGCACTTGCTAGCTTACACGTTTATGAATGTGTGTGCTTTCAGAAAACTTACCAGGAATTTTCATGACTGAGCAACCAGGTTCTTAGCTTTGTTTCTCTGTCGTATTTATAGTCAGTACAATTAAGGCATTGCTGTCATTCTTAAAGCAATTATTTAACACATCCTTATATATCTCTTTTACTTGAGCAGTAGCATCTTCCTAAGTCAGAGTGAACAAACAATACCTTTTGTTTCCTGATGATAAATTCTGCAGGTTTCTTCAGTAACATCAAGTGCTTTGGGAATACCATGTAGATAGACACTTGCTTTTTATTTCCATAAATTCCAGTTTGATTGCCCTTCCAGTAAACCAAATATTATCACCCATGACGAATCCATTGTTGAAATTCACAAACTGACTTCGAAAGTTATTCCTACATACAGAAGTCACAATATGCTAATTTGAAAATTTACACTGAATTTGTGTACGAAACTTACAACTTGTGTTTCTTCAATTCACTTTAAATTAAGCAGTAGCACACATGGTCCATAACCTATTTGATTATTTAGGAATAACTCAAGTTTTTCTTAGCTCAAAAACATTGATTTATTGAAAGTCATCACATTAACGCCTAAAAACGATAATAAATACTTCCATTGCAGCAAAGAGCGTAAAAGAGTCTGCATCTTGTAAGATAGACATATATAAATATCTTTCATATTATTAAATAAAATTGTTTAGAACACAAGACTTACAACACACATCTAGTGTTCTGTCCTGTGCCCTGCTTCCATTTCCCTAACGGCATTGTTATTCGTCATACTTTTGAACTGTCGATGATTAATAGGCCCCTACCCTTGATCGTTTACCTCATCTTGACACAGGACAAAAGAGGTTTCCCAACACACAAAACGTCCCAGTGGGTCAGCTTTAGTTTCGGTGGAAGACAGAAGCACGTCGAACCTTTTGATTAGGGGACACCCTGAGTCTTCCCTGGTCCCTATTGGTCCCTATCTACCCTGTACAGAGCTCTTACACCTACTGCAACGCCACTTCTAGTCAAGCGGACGGGTAGTGACAGATCCTGCACTTTCTGTAGAGGAGACAAGATTCATGGGAGAGAACGGTACTTGAGATTCCTTTAGTAACTCTGGTATTATTCACGCAAACAAAGTTGACACTCGGTGTGGTGGCCGATTAGAATACCTCCTAAACATGGATTCGCAGCAGTTGTCAATTGTTTGACAATAGTCAGAGAGATTTTGAGCTGCTTACGAATGTCAACCAACTCATCCTGTGTTCTATAAAAGCATTCACAGTGGGGTTGCAAAAACTGGTGCGATATTTTACAGATCAGTAAACAATTAACTTTCAACTAAGCTTGCTGATTATCTTTTCATCTGTTAAAAATTTAACAGTATACAAAACGAGAACGAGATTTTTATTGAGGCAACAGTATAACCAGTGGTAAAAATTATTGGTTTTCTGACTTTGTGACGTTATGGCCACTAATAAATTCGAAAATAGCATTAACCTGTGTTAAATTTAGGTAGTATAAGCTCTTCATGAAAGGGAAAACTTCATGTAATACGATACTGTAGCTACAAAAAGTGCTACCTATGGTAACTAAAACACAAATGCCGATTTACTACGAAATAGTTTATGCAAACAACGATGGTAACTTCCGAAAATTCTCAAATGTGGACGTTTATTCACGTTGATATAGGACTTTAGGCTACTGAAACTCTGGGTGAATTATTCTTTGATAGTACAGCAACTGTAAATAAGAAACATTGATTTGCTGAGAAGTAAGTTTTTCACAAAAGGGAACGATAAGTAAGTAAATTTTCCACAACAGTGAACAATAAATTACCACGAAATGTTACTTAAATTACAATTGGAAAAACGTTCGAACCATGTGGCATTTTTTATAATTCAAGTAAACTGAATTTTATGAACAAAAACTTTTACATTTAAATATACGAATAATATAAGAAATAAATAGGAAAAGTATAAAATTTTCATAAAGACTTTACTGTGATGTGTTAGTCCAATAGATATGAAGCCTGTATTTTATAACTGCAATTATAATGAACATCCCCGACAAAACGCGATAGGATCGCAGTCTTCGATAAACTGACAATGGTACTACAAACTGCATTTGATTTGGGAATCCCACAATCTTGCTTTGCAATTGCGTCTCTGAGAATTTTCTTTCCTTTTCTTTAGTTTCTTGCCATTGCAGAAAATAATGCCTCTTATTACAGCTCGAAAAATATGGACAGAATTGTATAAATTATTTGCGGTGCTTCTAATTGTAAAGTTTATGACCTTTGTTAGGTTTTTTTGGATTTGTGAAACATTACAGTAGTGGCGCAGTAGTGTGTTGATGTTTGGTCTATACTGACAACGACCTTTGAATGTTGGGAATTATGGAACGTTGATGTTAGCTAATCGCTGTCTTGCTTTGGCGAAATATACGAGTGTATTACATGGTTTTTAAAATGGAGCATGGCGTAATAACTTATGTTGAAGTTGTTATCATGGAGTTTAAGGTACAATTACTTCTTTCCATATTTTTCGAGTTTTGGTGCGTTTCTTGGAAAATTTTAGCGGTTTCTGTGATACTGATTCATTTTTCAATGGAGATGGTTTAAATTGCAGGGTGAAGCAGTTGATTGGTGCTTCAAGCAAGGTCTAATTTCAAGATACAGATTTTGCAAAGTATGCATTCGGTCTATGCAGTTGGTTGCGAGAAAAATTGAAGTAATGGCGTGGAATAAATCTGTAGAGGAGAGGGGTTGCATGTGTACCAGCAGAGCATCCAGAATAAAAGTTGGTTCGTTGAAAACAGCGTGAGTGCGGGAGACATTTTGAAATCAACTTTGCTGTGGGTGAAGAAGTGCAGTACTTCTTTTATTTGTTCTGATTGCATTTGTTAGTATTTAACTGTCATCGACTGGTAGATTTTTTGTGGAGAAGTGTGTGTACTGGACTGCATCAGCATTAATGACTTAACTGGGGGTGATGCAAAGGCATGGAAACTGACAAATCAGAATGTAGGAAGAGAAATTTTCGCAGGGGTTAGAAAGTTGCTAGGAGATGGGTATTTTCAAGTTGTTGCTAGAAGAAAGAAACATGTTCTTCAGAAATACTCAAGACAAATGTGCACCTGGGACCTCTGTTATATTGGACTGCTTCAAATCCCATGAATTGCCTTGCGATGAAAGATTTGTACATGTTTCAAAGATCCTGAAACTGGCGCGTACACAAACTTGATAGAGGGGACATGATCAACTATCAAGTGTTCTTTCAGTTATCCTAACAAGTGTAGATACATGTTTGATTTGTATCTCTTTGAGTATGTGTGGAGGAGAAGGCTTTCTGATTCCAAAGATTTATTGATCGAATTTATTGAAGCTCTATGCAGCTGAATAAAGTCTGTTGTTTCTCTATATTTTGTTTCTTGTAATTACTTTTTCAGGAACTTGCACCTTTTCATGTCAGTCTCTTCATATTTATGCAAGTGTTTTGTTCTGAAATGTTCGCTTTATGGGGATACTTAATTTACTGATCAAAGACGGGTACATAGAAGGATCCCGTCAACTATAGAGCAGGAACAGCATTAATTAGTTATTTCAGAGTCAACACAAAAGACTGTTGCCCTCATTCTATATGGTTGGGTTTTCAAAGATCATTAATACCTTAGCAATGAGTTTCTAGCGTCTTGTTGATTATAATGTTGCTTGTCACAAACATTTCATTTTTTTCTCAATGTCTCCACTGTTACGGCAAAATAATAACTTTAGTAACATGGCAAAACTATGTAAAATTGTGTAGCATGGGCAGTATTACTTCTTTTATTGATGGAAAACAGAGAAGGATTATCCTTGTGATCCTGTGTGGTTAGATTTCCATAGACGATTTCCACACAGGAAGTCTGTTTGACCATCTACATCAAATTTGTAGGAAATCTAACATGTCTGACACTAAAACCAGGTGCACATTCTGCTATGGACATGAAGTTAATGCCTTGTACTACTTACATTACGTTAACGAAAAATTTGATCAAGCAGTGCATCAGAGGCTTTTCCATTGATGGAGCAATTTTTGGAACTCCTACTAAATGCATGTATGCATGCAGTAGTCTTAGAAGCCCTAGGTAAAGGTATTTTCCTTGTCTTCGGTAAATCATTTAATACAGTTGATCATGAAATACTTTTAGATAAACTTGAAGCATTAGGAATAATGGGATGGTAAATGAATCGTTTGAATCTTACCTAAGAGACAGAGTGCAGAGAGCAGAAATATCCAAAATTTCAAGTGGTTCTAATTATATGGTTTAACATCTTTCAGATCCAGAAATTTGAAGACTGAAGTCCCTCAAAGGAGCATGTTAAGTCCAATAATGGTTCTCATTTACACTAATGTAGGTCAAACAACGAGAAAATTTGTTATTTGCTAACAACAGCAGTATAATAATTACGTATAGGACACCAGAAATGTTAGAAGTAAAAGCTGAAAAGGCAGTTACAGCACATAACGTTTAGGTATGTATGTTGATGAACAATTAAATGGTATGAACACATCAAGATACTTGGAAAAATAATTATCACCGCAGTTTGTAATAGCTTACGCCTACAAGCAATATACCTCACAGACTTTCATTCTAACAGTAGCTATGACATAATATTTTGGAGTGCAAATGCTCAGAATGTGGTAAATATCTTCAAACTGCAAAAAAGAGGCATTGGAATAATGAGCAACAGTCACAAAAGGCCCACTACATTGACCTATTAAAAAAAATGTTGTCTGACAGTTCCAACTGAATACGTATTCCAAACTGCAGTTTTTATTCACAAAATATTGAGCAATATGCAGCAAGTAGCTCCATACACAATGATCAAACCAGAAACTGTGATTGCTTGTATCCCTGTAGAATGAAGAGAGCAAAGACCCAAACCACTATATTTCAGCAAGGAGTCAAGATATATAATAAACTGCCAAAAGAGATCAAAAACATAAAGAAATTCTATAAAAATTAAAAACATATGCTGAATAATATTTAAAAATGATTTTTAATCCATTAAAGAGTTCATTCACTATAAAATTATAACAAACAAATATTCAGGTTGATAAATAACAATAGACAAAGTGGATGGAGTATGTTTGTAAGCAGCACAATACATTGTAGTTTGTAATTTACTCCACACAATACAAAACAAAGTTGTATTATTGGAGGAGTCCAACCCAAGGGCTCACAACTCTTTTGTGAATACATGCCTTGTCACCACGGAGCCCCACCTTTGCAGAATTACTTCCTTTCCCTGCTGCATGCTTATACTTTTACTATCACAAATTTAGAATTGGAGGACAGTGTGGAGGATAAAAATCGTAGAGGGAGACCAAGAGATGAGTACACTAAGCAGATTCAGAAGGATGTAGGTTGCAGTAAGTACTGGGAGATGAAGAAGCTTGCACAGGGTAGAGTAGCATGGAGAGCTGCATCAAACCAATCTCAGGACTGAAGACCACTGTAATATTTCTAGCTAATTCAGCCATGATATTAGGCTTCAGGAAGCTATTCCCAGGGCAGTGGAGATGCAAGAAGCATTGAGATGACGCAATGTGGGATGAGGTACCGGTGAAAGATGTTAGATTCGGTACCATTCCCGTGAGAAAGACCGCCTGCATGATGCTGCTTCTCTGTGATTGGCTGCTGTGTTCGGTGGTAGGGCGCCAAAACATTAAACTTTAGTTGCTATTATTAATTAAACCTGTCATCCAAATTACTTCATTTTTTAAAATAAACATCTCTCAACAGCCAGCTATCAGTCATTTCAAAACATTATTATAACATAAGACTGACGATGTTACTGCCGATGCACTTTGGTGGCGTTCGGGTCACACCTTGCTGGCTTGGTACGCGAAGTGTCTCGGGCAGTCCGGCTCTCCAGTTCTGACCACTCCAGTAGACAGACATGTTGTCTGTTATAGCAGTATTTGTTTCATGCAATTTTAATTATTACAGTTCCGACCGTCACTAGGTACAAACATGCTGTCTGTAATAGTAGTATTTGATTCATGTAATTTTATTTTACAGTTCTGACCGTTCCAGTAGACAGACATGTTGTCTGTTATAGCAGTATTTGTTTCATGCAATTTTATTTACTACAGTGCGACTCGTCGCTAGGTACAGACATGTTGTCTGTAATAATAGTATTTGATTCATGTAATTTTATTCTCCAGTTCTGACGGTTCCAGTAGACAGACATGTTGTCTGTGGCAGTATATATTTCATGTTATTTTAGCCAGATATAATGACTGTGGCAAGATGTGTTCAATACGTTGTGATCAAGAATAGTTTCTCGAGTCTATATCAATAAAAAACGCGAGTGGCATCCCAAATGAGTTATAGTTTCTTCGTAGCAGCAGTTCCTTGCGAGGTTAATTTCAGCCTCAAGGAAAAGAATCCACGACCTGCGTGCTGTTTTCTGCGCTGGGGACCTCATCGTCATGAAGACAGCAGGTTAGTGAAGTGTACAAGAACTTATGCATTCCACACAGGGCAGTGGAAACAACTAGGCACCTCATGCGTACTGCATGCACAGTACAAATGTGCTCAGTGACACGTCCATCTGCAGTAATGCAGAGGAGGTAAAGAAGGATGAAAGTATTAACACTATCTCACATTTATTCCTTTTTCTCTTGCTGTACCACAACAACAACAACAACAACAACCCTTTCTCCCTCTGCCTCTCCACTGGATAGTTTACTTGGTGACAACCCTGCCTGGACCTGCTTTATGATTGGGCTTCGAGTTCCCTCTTCCTACAACTATGCTACAACTTTTCTGTACGTAAACACATAGTCCCCATTGTTGGATCTGACCTGCCACCAACTTTCAAAATTCTCCAGAAGTGCAGATCATGCAGGGAAACTCACACAATGGGGTGTGCTCCATCTTTGTTTTTCCATCTGTGTCCCTTTCCCTTTAATAAGGTAATATACCCATAACAGAGCATGGCAACCATCCCATTGTGGACGAGTCATCAAGTACCTGCATGGTGGTAGCCTCCTGACCATGCAGGGATCACACTGTTGGATCACACTCCCTGTTCATGCTGAGTATTTACCTGTCATGACTGGGGCACAGGGACTCTGAGCGATGGATCACTGGCCAGCTAGCTGTTGCTGAGGCTGACTGATGCCAATGGGAAAAGTTCCTATTCAGAGTGGCTGGCACAAAAGCGGATCATCCACAAATGGAGCAGATGACATTATCTCCTGCTGGCAGTCATATGGCCCCAGCAGTATCTATGGAAGGAAAATCCTCTTCTAATGAAGTGAGGTAGGACCCTAAAATGTTCCCTTCCCAGGCTACACTGTGAGGGGAATGTAGGGCTAAGCGGCAAGCAGAGCAGCACTCTCGACACTACTTGGTGTGTACAAGTACTGATGGCGATTCATTCTTGACCACAAAGCCCTTGCTCTTCATAAAGAACTTGACAAATTTGGGGAAGTGTTAGCTGTTTCTAAAGTAAAGAGTGGTTCAATTTTGATCAAAACGGCATTCCCCACACAGTCACAGCACTGCTTACTTGGAGCAAGCTGAGTAACATACTGGTGACTGTCACCCCCTCCCACCCTCCCTCAATCCCCTCGCACGGTCTAAATTTGGTTGAGGCCATCATTTTTCACAGAGACCTGCTCTTGCAATCTGTTGATGAGCTTTGTCCACCATGTCTATAGGAGGCCAAAAGACAATGAGGTTGCTACTGGGGTCTTCATCTTGGCCTTTGAGGGCTATTCATTGCCTGAAAAGGTCACAGTGATGGCATACTGATGTGATGTCAAACTGTGGAGTTTGCACATATGTTCTAGACACTCTATATGGCGAACTCATGCCTCTTAATACGCCTATGGAGGCTGTGCCCCTACGGGTGAGGGTGTTTCAGGATATTACCATCTGCAATGTTTACCTCCCTCCCGATGGTGAAGTATCTCGCGACATACTGTTTGCAATGGTTTCTCAGCTCCCCCCACCTTACCTAATCTTGAGTGATTACAATACTCATAATCGTTGGTGGAATGGAACCATGGTCACTGGCCATGGTAAAGACTTCAAAAATTTACTAGCAGAACTTGACCTTCGCCTCTTGAATATTTGTACCCCCACATACTTCCATGTGGGGAACGGAACCTTCTCAGCCATTGACCTTTCCATTTGCAATGCTTGTCTTCTCCCAACCATCCACTGGAGGCTCCATGATGACCTGTGTGGTAGTGACCACTCCTTGATCTTCTGGTCCCTCCCTCAGAAACACTCCCCTGCATGCCTGTCCAGATGGGCTCTCAACAACGCTGACTGAGATGCTTTCACCTCTCCTGTCGACTTTGGCTCCTCGCTGGATGGAGATGTTGATGAGACAGTCGAGAATACAGCTACAGCCATCCTTTCAGCAGTTGATTTAGTGATCCTCTATTCCTCGGGCCCACCCCATCTCAGACAGTTCCTTGGTGGTAATCGAAAAACGCAGAGTCTATTAGGGATTGTAGGTAGGCTCTCCAATGCTATAAGTGGCACTTATTGATAGAGCACCTCATTGCCTTTACTTGGCTCCATGCGTGGGTCTGCCACCTGATAAAAAGATGGAAGCAAGAATGCTGGGAACGGCACATTTCAACCATCAGACCATGTACCTCTCCTTCACAGGTTTGAGCTAAGATCAGATGACTCTATGGATACCAGACACCTGCAGGTGTACCTGGTATTGCCTTGAATAGTCTTGTCTACACTGACTCGAACGCCATGACTGACAATTTTGCTCTGCACTATGCACAAGCCTTAGCGCCTGAGAATTATGAGAGTGCATTTCGTCACTTGGACCCATACAATGCTCCATTCAGTGAGTGGGAATTTGTCAGTGCCCTAGCCCACTGCTCTGATACAGCCCCAGGGCCAGACCGCATCCACAACCAAATGTTCAAGCACCTACTGGTGGACTGTCGGTGTCATATCCTTGCCATCTTTAACAGCATCTGGAGCGAGGGCAAGTTTCCATCACAATGGCGAGAAAGCATCGTTGTCCCAGTACTGAAACTGGGTAAGCACCCTCTAGGAATGGACAGTTATCGCCCACTAAGTTTCACCAATGTTCTATGTAAGTTCGTTGAATGCATGGTGAGCCAGTGACTCTTTGAGACTCCTGGCCTTCTGGTTCTGTCCCAGGGTGATTTTCGCCAAAGCTGTTCCGCTACTGATAATCTGGTTTACCTGGAGTCTGCCATCTCAACAGCTTTTGCCCAATCTCAGCGCGTTATAGCTGTCTTCCATGACCTGCAAAAGGCTTATGACACTACATGGCGACACCATGTCCTTGCTACCTTACATGAATGGGGTTTTGGGGTCAGTTCCCGATTTTCATCCAGAACTTCCTGTCGCATCGTATGTTCCAGGTTCGAGTTGGTGCTTCCCACAGTACAACCCATATGCAAGAGAATGGGGTCCCACAGGGCTGTACATTGAGTGTCCCTCTCTTTCTAGTTGCCATCAATAGTCTACTGGCAGATGTGGGCCCCCAGCATCGCCCCCCTCGGCTGCTGACGATTTTTGCCTCTGCTATTGCTCCTAAAGTGTGGGTGTTGCTGAACATCGACTGCAACACACCATGCAAAAGGCACAGGCATAGGTTCGCCTATGGCTTTCGATTTTCTTCCGTCAAAACTCACATCATGCACTTATGTCCACATTGTACCATTCACGCACAACCAGAACCTTACATCGATGACCAACTGCTCAGTGTGGTGGAGACTTACTTCTTTTGAGGACTGTTCTTCGATTCTTGGTTGACATGCACTCCCTATCTTCGCCAGCTTACGTGAAAATGCTGACTGCACCTTAATACACTTCGATTCCCGAGTAACACCAGTTGGGAGGGTGCAGATTGCACCACCCTTCTGCAGTTTTACAGAGCCCTGATACAATCCTGCTTCGATTATGGGAGTCTGGTTTACAGTTCGACATTGACCTCTTCACTGCAGATACTGGATTCGATACACAACTGTTGTGTTTTACTTATGGCGAGAGCCTTTCGAACTAGCCCTGTGAACAGCTTAATCGTGGAGGCAAAGGTCCCTCCATTGTGGAACAGGTGGCAACAACAGCTTGTCAGTTATGCTACCCATGTTTGTAGCTCCTCTGAATAACGAAACTATTGTCTCCTCTTTCCAAATACTACTCCCCATGATGATGACCCTGATCAGGGATTATCATCACAATCCAAATCCGTTATATCCTCTCTTAACTTCAGCTGTTTCTTCTACTATCTTTCCTCTGGATCCACTCCTGTACACCTTCGTGGTGCCTCCCTCAGCAATAGCTTTGTCTTAAACGATCACAAAGTCTGAAAGACTCGGTGAGGCTCTCCCATGCCAGTTTTTCTCCATCCTTGATGCATCCCTGGGTTCAGAATTATCCACCTGATGACTCAATGGTAGGGTTCGCTTATACTCATGCAGGGCATAGTGAAGTGCTCTCCTTGTGAGACGGCTATGATGTTTTCACTGCAGAGTTAGTAGTCATCTCTCGAGCTCTTAAGCATGTCCATTCCTGCACTAGTGAGTCCTTTCTCATCTGCAGTGATTCCTTGAGCAGCTTGCAAGCTCTTGACTAGTGCTACCTTCGGCATCCATTGGTCATTGCTATCCAAGATTCCCTGTATGCCATTGAACAGTGTGGTCGATCAGTAAGTTTTGTCTGAACTCTGAGCCATGTCAGGATCCTGGGGAATGAACTCGCTGATAGACTGGCCAAACTGGTTACCAGTAAACTGACTCTTGAGATTGGTATTCCAGAAACAGACCTCCGACTGTCAAGTTTCAGGTGTCTGCAATATGGAATGGCTCACACTGACTTCACCAAACTAACTACAGGTGACAAAGGAGACAGTGAATCTATAGAGGTGTTCCATTCAGGCCCCTTGCAAGGACTCTACCGTACTTTGCTGGCTCTGCATTGGCCATACTTGGCTGACCCATGGTTATCTACTCTGTTGTGGGGGACCCACCCCACTGTTGTTGTGGCTCCAGTTTGATAGTGATTCACGTTTTGTTGGACTGTCCCAACTTAGTAACCCTGTGGTGGACTCTTAATCTCTTGCTACCCCTGGTGTTAGAAGATGATGTCCCAGCAGCTGACTTAGTTTTACGTTTTGTTCCTGAAGTGGGTTTTTACCACTCTTCAAGGGAAAGCCAATTAACCAAGCCAACTGAGGAGTTGGCAGAACACTTTGCTTGATGGTCCAGCATGGTCCTCACCCTACCTATTCTCTATTCTTTTAAACTTTCCCCCCCCCAGCCCCACTTGCATGGTCTGTTGGACTTCTTCAGCTTTTGTTTTTCTGTACTTCTCTTGCTCTGTCTGTTTTGCTAGTCTTTCCAAAGCAATCTCGGAGTAGAGTACCTATGGTAAGTGGCAGTAGGCTGGGGGATATATGTCCCCTCACTGCACTCTGCTTCCAGGAGCTAATAACTTCTTCCTAAATGGGGCACTTTGCTCGCGTTTCTTCCTGTGTCTCCCTTTCTTCTTTTTGTCCTTTACCTCCTCAGCTTCTTGGTGTTTTCTTTCCCTGAGATTTGCATGGTAGGCTATCTCTGATTCACAGTCATATAAACCTGTCTGTTCAAGGAAAAACGAATGGTGACCTAGTAGTTTGGTCCTTTTAACCATCCTACCAACCAACCTATTATCTTATGATTCACTTCTCTTGTTTGAAGAAGGCTCTTCTTCCTTATGTAATGCAGTGATAAATTGTGTGTATGTGTATTTGTATTATGAATTTCTTATATACACCCTATTTTTCCATTATTTTATGTACTTCTAATGATGATGTCCATACAAAGAAATCTGTCTATGGATGAATGAATAAATAAATAAAATAAACACTCTGCTCACTAGAAAATTTCTAAATTTAAACCACTGACCAATGTTTGTCCATCATGAAACTAGAACCTCCGATTGACCTTATCAAAATAATTATGTTTTTTGTGGAGATAAATTAACTATTGCTGGCTAAACTCTGATTTGGTGCCTTTATCTGTGTCACAGTTGGTCATTGTTAAATCCCACCATTCAACAGTTGTTGCCAACTTCAGCACTCTATGCCTCCACAGCCATAATTAAATTTCACCAAACAATCTAATGATGATGTAGCAAGTTGAAAAATGTGTGGAATGATGTGCATCAAGAAATGGCCAAAGATGTGGAAAATAATCCAGAATTGCCAAATTTATTTTTAATTTGTAAAATTTTAGGCATACAACCAGACAAGTATTTTTCACTCAAATGAAGTTGAATGCTCATGTCAAAAAGGGACAGGACTGTTGATAACTTGACAACTCAACTTTGTGCATATGAGAAAGTTTCGTTGAGTAAAGGAGGAGAGTCTACACCTCAAGAGGCACTTATAAGTAACTCACCAAAACAACCTGTCTAAACAAGTACAGTACAAAAAAGTTGTTTGTCATTATTGCACAAGCCAAGAAATGCCAAAAGTGAATTGTGGATGGCCTCAGAAAAGTGATGTGTCGGAAGCTGTTGAAACTCTGAATACAGATATTGTTCTCTCCTTTGATATGTCCAGTGTTATGTCGTCTCAGTTTGATACTGACAGTCGATGCAACAAGTCATATCACCAACACTGACAATTTTTTCAAGATATATGAACCATTTTCTACAACATATACAGTTATATCAGCAGATGGTGATACTGTTGAGGCTCTTGGCAAGAGCACCATGGAAATGGAATCAGGGGTAAATTGAAACTGGCAAAAATTCACTCCAATTGATGCATAGTAAGTACCAAAAATTAAAAAGAACCTAGTTTCTGTCTCAGCAGCACAAGATAAAAGTCCAAAAAGTACATTTTCATCCACAACAGAAATATGTTGTTTTAAAATTGGTGAAGTCACAAAACTAGTTGGCAATCATGATCATTATGGAAGACTATTTAAGTAACTGATGAGAAGCATTAAAGCTTCTATTATTTCTGAAGTAACATAAATCATCCAAGAAAACTTACCAAGATTGTCTCATGAAAGATTTGGGCATCAAAATATGTAGATGTTAATCTTCAGGGTATTAGGCATAAACAAGGGGTTGGACTCTGGGCTCTGTGAAGGCTGTATTTACAGTAAAACACTTTGGCTTCCATCTGGCAGCCAGAAGAGAGCTTCTGATCTGGGCGAGCTGATTCATATAAATGTCTGTGGTCCTTTTCAAATGTCCAAATCTGGGTGTCACTAGTTTGTTTTATTCAAAGACGACTACTGTACATTTAAAGCTGTTTACCTTATCAAGGAAAAATCAGAAGTTCCTAATAAATTAAACAAATTTATAACTGAAACAAACACTGCTGGGTATACAACTAGAATGGAGGAGAGTTCAACAATAAACTGACAAGAAGGATTCTACAGAAGGAGAGCATAATCCAGTGTTTCACTATGACATACACTCTGAGCAAAATGGATACAGTGAAAGAGAAAATCTTACTCTTGCTGGAACAGCAGGTCTGTGACAGATTCTCATGGGAACATTCCTCGGTTGTTTTGAGGTGAAATGATAAATTCTGCAGCATACATCCTGAATCGAATGGGACCTTCCAGTATTCTAGCGATGTCTCCATATGAAATATTGTATCCTAAGAATACATATGTGAAACATGTACTTATAATTGGATCTAAATGTCATGTTCATGTTCCAAGATAATGAAGAGTGAAAATGGTTTGAAAAGCAGTAACAGGAATTCTGATTGGCTATGACCATGATGATTGTTATTGGATCTGGTACAAGGAAAATCGTCAGCTGATGAGATCACAGGATGTTATTTTTGATGAGAAAATTTAGGAAAAGGGAAATCCAGTAGTTCCTGTGGATCTTGGTATCCCTCATCAAAAGCCTCCAGGGTCATCAGACAGAATAGACAGCAAAGTGAAACTTATTTTTCCATGAGAAAATTAGTTCTATAGTTATGATAATTTACAAGACAAAGCTGAAGAGAAATTAGAAAAAAATGTGTTTTATGGTTGTGACTCACAGGATGAAATGGAAGAGTTATTAGAACAATCTAACTATGAAAGGACTAGGTCACAAGCCACAACTGCATGCATGTTTAACACTAAAATGTCTGAGAAGAGTTCAAGATTATGTACTGCAGTTAATGAATCTTGAGGAACCAGACTCTTATTGTGGTGCCATGAATCTGAGTGAATGAGATGGTTGGAAAGCAGCAAATGGATCAAGAAATGGTAGCACATCAAGAAAATGAAATTTGGACTTTAGAAGATTTACCTCCTGGAAAAAGGGCAATTCCATATGAGTAGATCTACAAACTGAATATGAAAGCTGATGACTCAGTTGACAGATTCAAAGCAAGACATGTTATCAAAGGATTTTCTCAAAAGAAAGGGATTGATTATGAACAAACTTTAGCTCTGTAGCAAAGATGTTGATTACTCAAATACTGCTCAGCATTGCAGCCAAGGAGAAGATGAACATTTCACAAATACACGCCTGGAAATGGAAAAAAGAACACATTGACACCGGTGTGTCAGACCCACCATACTTGCTCCGGACACTGCGAGAGGGCTGTACAAACAATGATCACACGCACAGCACAGCGGACACACCAGGAACCGCGGTGTTGGCCGTCTAATGGAGACGTGTCGTCTTTAGCGATGAGAGCCTTGGTGCCAATGATGTTTGTATGCATGTTTGGCGCCGTGCAGGTGAGCGCCACAATCAGGACTGCATACGACTAAGGCACACAGGGCCAACACCCAGCATCATGGTGTGGGGAGCGATCTCCTACACTGGCCGTACACCTCTGGTGATCGTTGAGGGGACACTGAATAGTGCACGGTACATCCAAACTGTCATCAAACCCATCGTTCTACCATTCATAGACCGGCAAGGGAACTTGCTGTTCCAACAGGACAATGCACGTCCGCATGTATCCCGTGCCACCCAACATGCTCTAGAAGGTGTAAGTCAACTACCCTGGCCAGCAAGATCTCCGGATCTGTCCCCCATTGAGCATGTTTGGGACTGGATGAAGCGTCGTCTCACGCGGTCTGCACGTCCAGCACGAAAGCTGGTCCAGCTGAGGCGCCAGGTGGAAATGGCATGGCAAGCCGTTCCACAGGACTACATCCAGCATCTCTACAATCGTCTCCATGGGAGAATAGCAGCCTGCATTGCTGCGAAAGGTGGATATACACTGTACTAGTGCCGATATTGTGCATGCTCTATTGCCTGTGTCTATGTGCCTGTGTTTCTGTCAGTGTGATCATGTGATGTATCTGACCCCAGGAATGTGTCAATAAAGTTTCTCCTTCCTGGGACAATGAATTCACGGTGTTCTTATTTCAATTTCCAGGAGTGTAAGTGTGACTACTGCTTTTCTTTATAGTGATGTGAAGGAAATGATATTTATAACCCAGCCTGAAGCCTATAGTGATGCTTCTAGAAAGGTACATTGATTAATGAAAAGCTTACATGGTCTGAAACAGACAGGCCATTGCTGAAATGAGATATTAGGTTTTAAGAGAAGTGAAGCTGATGACTGCCTCTTTATGAGTCAAACAAATTCTTACAACATTTTCTTTGTACTCTATATTGATGACTGATTGCAACAAACAATGATAGTGAACTGAAACAATTTATTGAAGATCCTGAAAGAGAATTCAAAATAAACTCAAACCTGGCATTGTATATCTTAGTTTTGGAAATTGACAGAAAATACAACAACAAGAAATTGTTGGTGCACTTTGACATAAGTGACTGTAGAGCTGTTACAATTCCAGTTATCAAGGATAATGGCATGAAAGGGAACCATATCAACACTGAATATCCTCATAGGCAAGCAGTTGGATCCCTGATGTTCCTGATGTAAAGGAAAAGACCAGACATAGCATATGCTGTTGGAGTAGTATCTAGAAGTCTTGAGGATCTGATAGAGCATGATGTATGGTAATAAAGCTAAAAAGAATCTTTTGCTGTTTGAGGGGCACACTTGACTACAGACTTACATTTAAAAAAACAGTGAAGGCAAAGGCATTATTGAATATTAAAATGATGCCGAGTGTGCAGGTGGTTTAGGGACTGGACAATCTACCCCGGTGTTCTTTGCCTGTATTTTGGTGTACCTGTCAGTTGGATGGGTCAAGGACAAACTTCCATTGCAGTCTCTACTACAGAAGCTGAAGTTGTAGTGGCTAGCAAAGCAGCACAAGAAATAATTTGGATCAGAATACTTTTAACCAAATTTTGCCATCAAAACCTTGCCTAAGAGTGGACGATGAAGCTGCTGTTTGACTTGGACAGAATCCTAAATTTCACTGATGGACCAAACATATTTTTATGGCACACTTCTTTGTTTGAGAGTTAGTTACAGCTGGTGAAATTACTGAATACAGAAAATCAGCTTGTGGGTTTATTAACAAATTCATTATTTGCTGTCTATGACAGTTGTGCAATAATATGAGAATGTGTAAGTTATTAAATAAGAGAGATTGTTAAAGTCAAG
The DNA here is from genome assembly GCF_023897955.1 of Schistocerca gregaria. Taxonomy (NCBI): domain Eukaryota; kingdom Metazoa; phylum Arthropoda; class Insecta; order Orthoptera; family Acrididae; genus Schistocerca; species Schistocerca gregaria. The sequence continues at coordinate 404,808,047 of NC_064923.1, forward strand.
TGTTTTGAACAGTTTTATAACTTGAATGACATTTAAATATCTTTGTTTTACCAGTCACAGATTGTTTTATGCTCTATGCCACTGTCGAACTGTTTATTACCATTGTTAACTGTTAATGTGTAGACTTCAATAAACCAATTATTTGAATGAAGAAAAACTTGTGTTATTCTTAAATAATCAAACATGGATGCTTGGGGGCCTCATTCAACGTGTTGAAGACACTATTCTGGCCACCACTGAGGGAAAAGGGTGCAACCAACTGAAGATTGTGCTGCATGTTGGAATAAACGATGCATGTCATGTGGGCTCCGAGATCATACTTGGATCATTTCAGTGACTAGCAGTGAAGGTTGAGAATACCAGCCTTGCTCATGGAGTGAAGCTCACATTCTGAAATATAGTCCACAGACCAGATTGTGGTCCCCTAGTTTGAATCAACTCGAAGGCTTGAACCAGAAACTGTGAATGTTCTGTGACAAGGTAGGCTGTGGTTTTCTTGGCTTGGGCCATGTGGTTGAGAACTGTAGGCTCCCCCTAAATGGGCAGGTGTGTGCTACACATAAAGGGCTGCTACCAAGGTAGTGGGCTGTGTGCTGGGTGCGACTCTCCATTCAGTCCAGATAACAACAGCTGTTGGAGATCCGGAAGTATTGGTGTAAGATCTAAATGAATTCCCCCCTCCCTCTCCACCCAGACATGCACAGGCAATAGTGTCAAAATTTTAGAAATCAACTGTTGAAACATTTGCAACAAAGTGATAGAGTTTGAAGAGCCCCCAAAAGTCAGTGAAGTCCACAAAATACTAAGTACAGAAAGATGATTTAAAACTGAAGTTGATAGCAGTGAGATTTTTGAGGAAAATTTAAATCAATATAGAAATGACAATGGGAAATTGAGGTAGTGTATTTGTCATAGTAGACAAGAAACTCAAATCCACCAAGATAGAAATGGAAGCTGCATGTGAGATAGTTTAGGCAAGATTCACTATCAAGGGTGGGCATGCAATTGTTATTGGATCCTTCTACTGACAACCAGGCCCACATCTTTATGTGACCCAAAAACTTTAGAAAAAACCTGAGTTTGCTAGTATGTAAATTCCCCAATCATGCTATAATTGTTGGTGGAAACTTTAATCATCCAAGTGGAAAATTACAATTTTGTTAGTGGTAGGTGTGACAAGACATCCTGTGTACGTTTTTAAATACGTTCCCTGAAAATTGCTCAGAACTGATAGTTTGAAATTAACATCTTAACATTACCTTCTCTGTATATAAAAACGTGTCTTCTTTCCTTAAAAAAACAAATACATGCCTTACCTTCCAGAACAGATGTTCATTCACATGATACCAGATATAAAAACAATCTTGATGTAGACTTTACTAGGCTGTCTAAGGTCCAAAGTATCTTTAAACAAACAGGATTAAAATTACATAACAAGTTACCACCATCACTGAAAGACCTACAACATGATGCCTTCAAGAAGCAACTGCACAAATTGTTAGCTGATAAGTGTATCTATGATGTAAAGGAATTGGAATGTAGTAGAGAGTGAGAGTAACTATGATGTAAAGGAATTGGAATGTAGTAGAGAGTAACTATGATGTTAAGGAACTGGAATGTAGTAGAGAGTAACTATGATGCTAAGGAATTATAATGTAGATAATAACTCTTTATCCTCATGTAATGTAATCTGAATGTACATAGTTTTCCAATTTTAGATTCACTATCAAACGTAATGTCAAAACTGTCTATTTCAACAAATGTTGGCTAATGACACATTGAAAATGGTATCAGTGACCAAGCAGCAGCTGTAGCAACAGCAACAGTGATTACTACACTATAAAGAGAAATTAAAACAAGTAGAAAGATATGTATGTTTGTCAAACTAGGTAAAGAAGTGGCAGTGCCATATCTCAATGAGGAACTTAAAGCTTTTAGCTCATGCAGCAGTATGTGGAGGAAATATGCCTCAAAATTAAATGAATTGTTGACCATACAATGGATAGATATGAACACTGTAGAATAGCTGATAATGGAAGGGGCTCTCCATGATATACAATCACTGTAAAGGAACTTCTAAAAAAATAGAGACTACTGCATAATAGGTCTAAAACAAAGCATAGGGCTCTAGATGGAGGGATGCTGAAAGAAATGTGTTTGGCAGACAGGATAGCATTGCATGGAGTCTGCACTGACTACTATAGTAGAATATTGTCAAAAGATCTTTCACAAAACCCAAATGTAAAGGCTGGTAGCAGTACCTAAGTATATCCAGTCACTTGTGGATGAAACAGGAACTGAAATTGAGCATAGAAAAGCAAAAACTGAGGAGAGTTGTCCCAGCTTAATCCTTGTACCACTGAAAAGATGAGTGAAATAAGTGTTAGTGTTAGACGCATTGAAAAACAGCTGAAATCCATAAAATTGAACAAAGCTCCAGGGCCTGGTGGAATCCCCATAAGATATTATACTGAATTTGTGGCTGAGTTAACCCTTCTTTTAATTGTAATCTGTCATAGATACTTCAAAGAAAAAACTTTGCCCAGTTATCAAAAGAAAGCATAGGTCACACCCGGTATACAAGAAAGGTAGTAGAAGTGATCCACGGAACTACCATACAATATCGTTGACGTTGATTTGCTGTAGAATCTTAGAACGTATTCTGAACTCAGACATAATGAGGTATCTCAAAAAGGATGGTCTCTTCCATGACAACCATAATGAATTCTGAAAATATCAATCATGTGAAGATCAATTTGCATTTTTCTCACATCACTTACTGAAAGCTTTGGATCTAGGCAGTCAAGTAGATGCAGCATTTCTTGATTGTCAAAAAACATTTGACTCTGTATGACATCTATGCTTATTATCAAAAGTACATCTGTGTGGGGAATCAAACAAAACTTGTTCCTGGATTGAGGAAATTTTGGTAGGGAGGTCACAGCAAGTTATCTGGGATGAAGAGTCATCTATGTAGAAGAAACTTCAAGTGTGGCTCAAGAAAGTATAGGGCCCTTGCTGTATGTGTTGTATATTAATAACCTTGCAGACCAAAGTAATAGTTCTCAGACTTTTTGCAGTTGCTTAAATATCCAGTCAGTCATGATAAGATTTGAAAGTGGTGCAAAGATTGGCAACTTGCTTTGAAGTTCAAATATTAAAACTGTGCACTTCTCACAAAAAAACCATAGTAATCAATGCTTATAACATCAATGAGACACAGTTGGAATTCATATAAATACCTGGGTGTAACACTAAGTAGATGTCATGGGTAAAGCAGGTGGCGGACTTCAGTTTATTGGTAAAATACTGGGGAAATGCAATCATTCTACAAAGGAGAGGACTTACAAATCATTCATGTGACCCATCTTAGAATATTGCTCAAAGCTGTGGGACCATACAAACTATGACTAACTGGTGATATTGAACATATACAGAGAAGGGCAGTATGAATGGTCACACGTTTGTTTGATCCATGGGAGAGTGTTACAGAGATGCTGAAGAAACTGAAAGGACAGACTCTTGAAGATAGATATAAGCTATCTCAAGAAAGCCTGTTTACACAGTTTCAGGAACCGACTTTAAAAGAGAACTCAAGGAATATACTACAACTATCTCCTACATATTGCTCCCATAGGGATAATTAAGACAAGAGTGGATTAATTACAACGCTCATGGAGGCATTTAAACAATCATTCTTCCTGACCTCCATACATGAATGGAACAGGATGAGCCCTAATAACTTGTACCATGGGGCACCTTTTGCCATGCACTTCACGGTGGTTGCAGAGTATAGATGTCGATAGTAGGCTACTGTTATCATCTTCTAAAGATACATTTAACTTTTTTGTAATCAGGCATTGCAAAACCAGTGCACATCAGTTTTTTGTTTATGTAAATGACATATATAATAACGAGATTACCGAAGCTACTCGCACACTGAAAACAGTCTTAAATGGAATAAAAGATCAAAAAGTTATTGTAATATACTTTACTCACAGGCATGATCTAATGGACTGGTTTGTATAAGCAAGGAAATCCAGAAAGCTAACAATGTTTACCAATAAACCTGCAGAAAGGCAAATCTTATTTATGTAAAAAAACTTGGTGAGTTAATACAAACTATTTACATCAACATTGAAACAGGAAATTAAGTTTCACTAGAGACAACAGATCACTCAGACAGAAGAGGCTCCACTCTAGAATGCAACCAGCAGCTGACTGTTGAAGATAAGCCTGCCCTCATACATGTAGAAGCCACAGAAACAACAGAAGAGGAATCATTGTCAGTATCAATGGCTATAACAACAGCAGTAATAGCAAGGAATTTAAAATCAGTAATAACAGAAGATCCACATTGCAGTGAACTGGATGAAATGAGAAGAACAATATTGATGAGATCAGCATCATTACCACAAATAGTGCAGGAATCATCAGCAACAGCAGCAGTTACACTAGCAGCAGCAGCAACTGTAGAAAAAACAGCATCTAGCATTGTGTGTAAAAGGAGGACAGTGCCTCCTTCCTATCTAAAGGATGTTTTAATAGAAGGAGGGAAGAAGAAGTGTCCAAGATAAGTAATATTTATTGTTTAACAGTGTTTTACCAGGATGTTCAGTCAATAGAAACAATGTGCAACAATTAGAAATTTAACTGAAAACCATAGACAGCTTGATTATCTGCGTTACTGAACACTGGTGGAAAGGCACTGAAATTGAATACACAGTTTAACCTTCTTACGTATTAGGCTGTCACTATAGCAGAACATTAAAGAGGGGCAGAGGTTCACGTATTTATGTTGAAATAGGACTTCAGATCACAGTTAGAAGTGACATGATTTCCCCAAGTGAAGAATAACAGTAAAATACAATAAAAAACTGTTTATACTGTTCTTATGTAGATCTCTTAATGGTTATGTTGAAACCTTTTCCACTAAATTAATACAAGTACTGGACAACATATGTAATGCTAAAGGAAATATTATTATTTGTGGAGATTTAAATATCAATATGATGAAAATAGATGAAGTCGGCAACAGATTCTTGAATGTCTTATACAGTTATGGTAGCAAACGCCTCAAGAACAGCCATTCGCTCATCCCCAAATACTGGCCATATAGTAACAGATATCAATCTTAAATCTTGTAAAAAATCTGTTAAAAACCTTGGAGTTACCAGACCACTTTGGTCAAATTGTAGAACTCAAAATATCTACAAAGAAACAAACAAAAGTGCTTAGCTACAGAAAGGTGTTTTCAAAATCAAAGAGGGGCAGATTTGCAATGCAGATGACCACCCAAACATGGTCAGAAGTATACTCAGGAACAAATAAAAATGAAAAATTCAACAAATGCACGAACATATTTAAATTAAAACTTGAAGAGGAATTTCTTAAGTTACCAATCTGTTGGGGAGTCTAGCAGAAGGGATGGGGTAACAAAAGATATCAGAAAATCCTCTAAAACTCTCAGATATCTCAGTTCTATTAAAGAAAATAAGAGTGACCCAGTCTTCTTACAGTTATTTCTCAGATACTAAAGGACACACGGAAAACTGTAGCAGGAAGCAAAAGTAATACAAAATGATGGGATCATACAGCACTCAAACAATAAAAGTAAAGCCATTTGGAATATAGTAAAACAAGAAACTGGTAACACAAAGACAAAGCAGATCAATATAAAAATCATAAATAAAGATAGTTTAACAGGTAGCCCCAGAGACCTGCCCAACTTTGTAAACAATTACTTGAGTAAAATAGTAATCAAACTGCAAGAAAATCTTCCAAACATACAAGATGGAGCAACAAAATAATAACTATGTACCTTACACAACACTGCTGCTATCCACCACTTGGGAGGAATTCAGGAGAATTGTACAAACATTTGAAAGTGAAATATCCACACGTCTGGCTGAAGTACCAACATGTCTACTAAAAGACTGCACTAGCAGTATAAAAGCACCCCTAATAGTCTTTATAAATGAGTCAGTCTCATAAGGTTGCTTCCCTGATTACCTAAAGCATCCAAACGTCTACCATATATAAAAAAGATGATATAGAGAACAGAGAGAATTACAGATAAGTTTCATTACTTCTTCCTTTTCAAAAATTATAGATCGTTTAGGTCTTACCAAGCAGACAGAGTGCAGAGGATAGAGACATCCCAAATTTCAAGTGGCTGTAATTACATGGTGAAACATCCTTCAGATCAAGAATATCTGAACACTGGAGACCCTCATGGGAGTGTATTAGGCCCAATTCTGTTTCTCATTTACATTAATGGCTTCCCACTGGGGGTCATACAAGGAGAAATGTTAGAAATAAAGGCTAAAAAGGCACTTACAGTGGTCCAAAACTGGTCAAATAACAATAAAACAAGACTAATAACTTGAACTTTAATTACATAATGAAACCATAGCGTGTGTACTGGCACAAAATTTTTAGATATGTTTGTTGATCAAAAATTAAAATGGGATGAACATGAACAGATCAGGGTACTTTGCAAAAGAATTATCACAGCATGCTGTCATTACGAATAATAACCACAGTTGTAATAATAGCTCATGTCTAAAAGCAACATACTATACAAACATAAATTCTGACATCAGTTATGGCATAATATTCTGTGGTGAAAATGCTCGGAATATGGAAAATCTGTTCTAACTGCAATAATGAGCCATCAGAATAATGAGCATGCACAACAAAAGAAAATGTGTTATTTTGACAGTGCAAAGTGAATATGTATTCCAACTTCAGTACACACACACACACACACACACACACACACACACACACACACACACACACATTGTGCAATATGCAGCAAACAGCTCCATACATGATCGTCAAACCAGATACAGTGATTGCTTGTACTTGAAACCACTATGTTTCACCAAAAAGTCAAGGTATATGATAAACTGCCAAAAGAGATCAAAATCATAAAGGAACTTTATAAATTTAAAACATATTTCAAGGAATATTTACTAAAAAATAGTTTTTACTCCATTAAAGAGTTCATGCTACATAAAATTATTACAAATAAATAATCAGGTTGACCAATTATAAAGTAGACGAAGAGGATGGAGTATATCTGTAAGCAATAAAATACATTGTAGTTTATAACTTACAAAGTGTATGATTGGACGAGTCTTATGATTCATTTCTCTTGTTTGAAGCAGGCTTTTCTGCTTTTTTATGCAGTGATAAATTGTGTACATGTTTATTTTTACTATGAATTTCTCATATATACTCTGTTTTTCCCCATTATCTTATGTACCTCTGTTTTACATGTGGTGTGTGTGTGTGTGTGTGTGTGTGTGTGTGTGTGTGTGTGTGTGTGTGTGTGTGTGTGTGTGCGTGTGATGACAATATCCATACAAAGGAATTAGTCTCTGGATGAATGTATAAATATATAAATAATGTAAATAAAATAGAAAGAAAATTCCACATGGGAAAAATATATTAAAAACAAAGATTCCAAGACTTACCAAGCGGGAAAGCGCCGGTAGACAGGCACAATAAAATAACACACAAACACACACACAAAATTTCTAGCTTTCGCAACCAACGGTTGCTTCTTCAGGAAAGAGGGAAGGAGAGGGAAAGACAAAAAGATGTGGGTTTTAAGGGAGAGGGTAAGGAGTCATTCCAATCCCGGGAGTGGAAAGACTTACCTTAGGGGGAAAAAGGGATAGGTATATACTCGCACGCGCGCGCGCGCACACACACACACACACACACACACACACACACACACACACACACACATCCATACATACATATACAGACAGAAGTAGACATATTTTCTAGAATTTTGAGGTGTTGGGGGGAGTGGAGCTGGAAGTGGGAGATTGAGTAGATTGGAGAGACTGGGTCTGTGTGCAATGAGAGGAGGTTGAGGTTTGTTAGAAAGGTTGTGGAAGGTGAGTGAGTTGCCTTTCCAGAGGTGGGAAACCAGGAGATTGGATAGTTTTTTGAGGTGGAGGGTGGCATGCTGTTCTAATTTGCGGTTGGCCTGTAGGAGGAGGCTATGAACAGCTAGTGTGGATGTGGGAGAGGAAAGATTGAGGACTTTGATTTGCGATAGGAGTTGATGGGTGTGTTCATTGGCCGAGTCGATGTAAGGTGAAGGATTAGGCGGGTGAGGGCTATGGATTGTGCAGTTTGGAACTGGTATAAGGACTGATGGAAAGAAGGATTGTAGCCAGAGATGGGAACTTTAAGTGTGAGGCCTTGGGGGGTAATGCCAATTGTCAGACAAGCCTGAGTAAATAAAATATGGGAGCGTAATCTGGCTAGGGTGAAGGCATGTTTGCGGAGGGAATGTAAATAAAATTTAATGGGGTCGTTGTAGGGATGTTGTGAGGTTGAGATGGTATTAGAAGGTGGAAAGGGTAACATTAGGTTAAAGTGAAAATAAATAGGTATATATATAGGGAGTGATATAGGTGTGAAAAAGTCGAAAAACTGTTGGTTTGAGATGAGCTATATTGATCCTGTGCTGAACTTAGGTTGGCGAACAACAATGGGTGCAAAGGTTAGGTAGTTGTGTTGTCTCCAACATGTCTGCTTCTGTCTGTATATGTATGGATGGATATGTGTGTGTGTGTGTGTGTGTGTGTGTGTGTGTATGTGTGCGCGCGCGCGAGTATATACCTGTCCGTTTTTCCCCCTAAGGTAAGTCTTTCTGCTCCCGGGATTGGAATGACTCCTTGCCCTCTCCCTTAAAACCCACATCCTTTAGTCTTTCCCTCTCCTTCCCTCTTTCCTGAAGAAGCAACTATTGGTTGTGAAAGCTAGAAATTTTGTGTGTGTGTTTGTGTGTTATTTTATTCTGCCTGTCTACCAGCACTTTCCCGCTTGGTAAGTCTTGGAATCTTTGTTTTAAATATATAAGTATATAAATAAATTCACTCAATCCCACATCATTTCCTGTAAATCCAGTTGTGAAGAAGAGCCTTCAGGGACATGTACTGAGTCAAGTTGTATATAAACAGCAGAAGAGACCACTGCTGCCTTCTTCTGTAAAGTATATCAGTAACAAATTATCACAACTGCTTACCTAAACACAGTTATCTAATACTTCAAACAAAGCATCTAAGTAACTTTACACTGCACACTCATAAATTCCATTTCATCTGCTGTGCTCTGTATAAGACAATGGAGAAATAATCTCAGCCTCCAGGAGGAACATACCAATCACAATAGGAAAGAAGGCAGGCACTAACAGGTGTGAGTACACCAGAGCTATCACTTTAACAAGTCATGGTTGCAAAATACTAACACAAATTAGCTACAGTACAATGGAATGACAGCTGACCTGCAGGAAGAACAGAGAAATGTTGAAACAAGTGAAGCAATACAGATATTTTGATTTATTGTAGAAGACAGCCAGCCGGTGTGGCCGTGCGGTTAAAGGCGCTTCAGTCTGGAAAAACGAGACCACTATGGTCACAGGTTCGAATCCTGCCTCGGGCATGGATATGTGTTATGTCCTTAGGTTAGTTAGGTTTAAGTAGTTCTAAGTTCTAGGGGACTGATGACCGCAGATGTTAAGTCCCATAGTGCTCAGAGCCATTTTTTTGTAGAATACAGTTTGAAGAAAGACTAACATGAATATATAAATTATGAGACAGAAAAGCTGGTCATGGCTTACCTTCGGGATGTGAAATTTGCTGTGCTCAGAGCTATTTTTTTGTAGAATACAGTTTGAAGAAAGACTAACAGGAATATATAAATTATGAGACAGAAAAGCTGGTCATGGCTTACCTTTGGGATGTGAAATTTGTATTGCTAATACACACAGTAATGTTTTTGAGATCATCGCAAGATAACAGTTTTGACAGTCTTGGCCCCCATCAGGAAATGTTTCAAACTTCATTAAGTAGTTAGGGAAAGTACTAAAAAGACTTAGTAGAAATAACTGTGCATTTATTTACGTGAAAATTTTAATATATATTCCCTCTCAGATAGTTCTGATTGAGGGCATGTAGAGTTACTGATGACCATCTGTGATTTGACCCTGACAGTAACATTCCCAATAAGACAAAAAAGACATAGTGCAACAGCAAATAGTAATTTGTTTCTGAATCTACCTTTAATGCTATAGATGTCAGCCCAAAGATAAATAGTTTCCAACTAGTCCCAAACTGTGATAGGCAGTATATTTTAGATGTTTGTAGAGTTCAGCACTTTACTCTCAGACAAGACTACAAATAGTCTTTCAGATAATGATGGACAAATCTTCACACTTTATGATGTAGGCCAGTTCAATACCCAATATCCCCTATGGTTATTCGTGAGAGTAATTAAAAAAGGTCAAAAAAGCTTTCAACCATAACTTGCAGGAAACAGATTGACCTTTAATATACAGATTTTGTAATACTGTTGCTAAATTTAACCATTTATAGATGAATTTTCTGCCCTTTTTAAAGAATCCTTTTAAAAGAAGCAGGTCAGAAATACTGTTTCCAGTTCTGTAAGTTAGACTTGGTTTACAAAAGGTATTAAACAGTCACATAATAACCAAAAGGAAGTTTTATGCTGCAAACACTATATTTAAAGACGTAGACAAATTGTAATGCTACATACATAACAAAAATTTTTATAAAAAGCAATGCAGAAATCAAAACATATGATTCAGATAAATCTAGTAATAAAATTCTAATAATAAAATAAAAACAGTTTGGAATATTGGAAAAAGAGAAACAAGTACAAATACAATGAACACAGGTAAAACCAGGTATGAGGGAAAGGTAATAGAGAATGCAAAACCCTTAGCTACAATTTTTGGCAAAAACTTCCTCAGTCATCAAATGGCTATACTCCCTTTTTGATGAAACCATGACCAAATGCCAAGCTGAATACTCCAATGTAATCAAAGAAATCATCCTAATCCTGTTACCTTAAAGAAAATTTGAAAAGCCATAAAGTCACTAAAAAATAAAAACTATGTGGGAGTAAAGTGTTGTTCCTGAGAGACCTATGTATGCCATTGTGAAGACCTTTTATAAGGAAGGTGATAAAACTGAACTCACTATCACCCTGGTTTTTTGTCAACAGCTTTCTCTAAAATTCTAGACTGAACACCTATGAAGAATGGTGTTCCCAACAAGAGCAAGTTTGCCTTTCAATAGAACTGTTCAAGAGGAGACACAATATGTGCATTGTAGAAACCCATGGCAGCAGCGTTTGTGTGTTCACCTCACAGTGCTCAGTAGGCACGTTCCCACATCAACTCATTCAATACAAGGATGCCGGCAGGAAATGAAAGCTATTCACATGGAATCAATGTTGTAGGTTGTCTATTGTGCTGTCGTTGCTGCTGGGATGCCTGCACCACGATCTGTGTCACAAGGCCATCAAGGTGTTCACTGTGTGAGTGTGTGTGCGTGTCATTGTAAGAATAAAGATATGTGCAATTTACTCTATTATGGCTATTAGAGTTGATTACCTGCTCATTCTTAATGACCTCACACCCCACCACCATTCACCTGCAATGAAACCTCTTACAGCACTTGCAAATGATGCTCTTGAATTTCTGAAAGAGAAGATGATTGCAGTTGGTGCCTTTTTTGATTTATCAACACCTTTTGACTGTGTTGATCACCATATACACTTGGAGAAAGGTATATTATGTGAAACATTTAGGATGTTCTTCTTCGGTGTGTTTTAGCTTTTAGGAAGCTTTAATTGTCGCGTGCTAGTAATAGTGTTCCACAGATTTCGTGTTTGTTTTGAATACAGTCAGAGAGAGTCCCTTTAGTCAGCCATAGTGCCAGTAGTGTCAGTGTCGCCCTAACCGCCATCTGCTTCACGTCTGCTGTGCAGCGAGCTACCTTAATTTAAGTATTAACTGTATTTTTCTTACTTGTCACTTCTTCTTCGGTGTGTTTTTGCTTTTAGGAAGCTTTAATTGTCGCGTGCTAGTAATAGTGTTCCACAGATTTCGTGTTTGTTTTGAATACAGTCAGAGAGAGTCCCTTTAGTCAGTCATAGTGCCAGTAGTGCTAGTGTTTGTTTTGAATACAGACCAGAGACAGGTAGTGATATTTTCATTGTTTTCTACAGAGTGTGGTTAGCAATCACAGTTTAGTCAATAATCTGCCGCCTTTAGTGAATTAGCAGTCTAGTTAAAAGTTGATTAAGTCTCTTCAGTAAATTTATTCCTTAGGATGGATAGGATGTGTGACTGCTGTGTACGGACGCAGGAGGAGCTGACCACTCTTCGCGAACAGCTGAGCGTGTTGATGGCCGCGGTCAGCCGTCTTCAGGCTGCTGCCTCGGAGTGTAGCGGCAGTGGGGAGTCTGGTGCGTCGCAGGGTACACCCCAGGTGTTACATGCTTCACCCACTGTCCCTGCTGTCGAGACATTTTCGCGGGTACCGGGCGCGGTTGGTCCACCCTCTCCCCAAGGGGACTGGCGGGTTCAGCGGCGTTCGCGGCGCACGAGGCGGAGGGTCAATGTGGAGGCTGGCCGTGTGGCATCGCCCGCTCTGTCTGTGAGTGGACATGTGGCTGCTCCTTCAGCAAAGTCCGAGCAGGCACACAGGGGGAGGGGTTTATTAGTTATTGCGAGCTCCAACGTTAGGCGGGTGATGGAGCCCCTTAGGGAAATAGCGGACAGGTCGGGGAAGAGGGCCAGTGTACACTCTGTCTGCTTTCCGGGGGGTCTCATCCGAGATGTGGAGGAGGCCCTACCGGCGGAGATAGAGAGCACAGGCGGTTGGCGGAGTTGGTGAAGGCGGAAAGCCTAGCTCGCGGGGTGGAATCAGAGCTAACTATTTGTAGTATCGTAACCAGAACCGATCGCGGTCCTCTGGTTTGGAGCCGAGTGGAAGGCTTAAACCAGAGGCTCAGACGATTCTGCGGAGAGCTGGGGTGCAAATTTCTCGACCTCCGCTATCGGGTGGAGAAATGTAGGGTCCCCCTGAATAGGTCAGGCGTGCACTACACGCCGGAAGCGGCTACGAGGGTAGCGGAGTACGTGTGGAGTGCACATGGGGTTTTTTTTAGGTTAGAGAATTCCCTCCCTAGGCCCGACAAGACGCCTCCTGAGACGCGGCAAGGCAGGAGTAGGCAAACTGCAACAGGAAATAACAATATTAATGTGCTAATAGTAAACTGCAGGAGCGTCTATAGAAAGGTCCCAGAACTGCTCTCATTAATAAACGGTCACAACGCCCATATAGTACTAGGGACAGAAAGTTGGCTGAAACCACATGTAAACAGTAATGAAATCCTAAACTCAGATTGGAATGTATACCGCAGAGACAGGCTGGACAGTGAAGGGGGAGGCGTGTTTATAGCGATAAGAAGTGCAATAGTATCGAAGGAAATTGACGGAGATTCGAATTGTGAAATGATTTGGGTGAAGGTCGCTGTTAAGACAGGTTCAGACATGGTAATTGGATGTCTCTATAGGCCCCCGGGCTCAGCAGCTGTTGTGGCTCAGCATCTGAACAATAATTTGGAAAATATTTCGAGTAGATTTCCCCACCATGTTATAGTTCTGGGTGGAGATTTTAATTTGCCGGATATAGACTGGGAGACTCAAACGTTCATAACGGGTGGCAGGGACAAAGAATCCAGTGAAATGTTTTTAAGTGCTTTATCTGAAAACTACCTTGAGCAGTTAAACAGAGAACCGACTCGTGGCGATAACATATTAGACCTTCTGGTGACAAACAGACCCGAACTATTTGAATCAGTTAATGCAGAACAAGGAATCAGCGATCATAAAGCGGTTACTGCATCGATGATTTCAGCCGTAAATAGAAATATTAAAAAAGGTAGGAAGATTTTTCTGTTTAGCAAAAGTGACAAAAAGCAGATTACAGAGTACCTGACGGCTCAACACAAAAGTTTTGTCTCAAGTACAGATAGTGTTGAGGATCAGTAGACAAAGTTCAAAACCATAGTACAATATGCGTTAGATGAGTATGTGCCAAGCAAGATCGTAAGAGATGGGAAAGAGCCACTGTGGTACAACAACCGAGTTAGAAAACTGCTGCGGAAGCAAAGGGAACTTCACAGCAAACATAAACATAGCCAAAGCCTTGCAGACAAACAAAAATTACGCGAAGCGAAATGTAGTGTGAGGAGGGGTATGCGAGAGGCTTTCAATGAATTCGAAAGTGAAGTTCTATGTACTGACATGGCAGAAAATCCTAAGAGTATTTGGTCCTATGTCAAAGCGGTAGGTGGATCAAAACAAAATGTCCAGACACTCTGTGACCAAAATGGTACTGAAACAGAGGATGACAGACTAAAGGCCGAAATACTAAATGTCTTTTTCCAAACCTGTTTCACAGAGGAAGACTGCACTGTGCTTCCTTCTCTAGATTGTCGGACAGTTGACAAAATGGTAGATACCGAAATAAGCGACAGAGGGATAGAGAAACAATTAAAATCGCTCAAGAGAGGAAAGGCCGCTGGTCCTGATGGGATACCAGTTCGATTTTACACAGAGAACGCGAAGGAACTTGCCCCCCTTCTTGCAGCGGTGGACCGTAGGTCTCTAGAAGAGCGTAGCGTTCCAAAGGATTGGAAAAGGGCACAGGTTATCCCCGTTTTCAAGAAGGGACGTCGAACAGATGTGCAGAACTATAGACCTATATCTCTAACGTCGATCAGTTGTAGAATTTTGGAACACATATTATGTTCGAGTATAATGTCTTTTCTGAAGACTAGAAATCTACTCTGTAGGAATCAGCATGGGTTTCGAAAAAGACGGTCGTGTGAAACCCAGCTCGCGCTATTCGCCCACGAGACTCAGAGGGCCTTAGACACGGGTTCACAGGTAGATGCCGTGTTTCTTGACTTCCGCAAGGCGTTTGACACAGTTCCCCACAGTCGTTTAATGAACAAAGTAAGGGCATACGGACTATCAGATCAATTGTGTGATTGGATTGAGGAGTTCCTAGCAGCTGGGCTGTGCTGATACATTTGGCAGCTGATTAAAAGAAACACATCTGGTGGCACTGCACTGTGCACTCACACGCACACACACTACTAGTGGGATACAGCATACTCTTATTTGATATCATACTGATAACAGTACAACTACAATATTGACAGAAGCATGTGGAAACAGTAGCACACAGTTCCACTGCCATATCACTCATCATTCCATCTGTTGTAGCATCACTTTAGTTGCTTATGGAAACCGAGCTTTACTTTCTATATGCAAATCAGCTTCACTTTCTATATGCAAAACAGTTGCTCAGTTAGATTTGAGTTGTTATTTAAACATATTGTACTCCTTCTTAACACTCTTCAGTTAATTAAGTACATATATATTGTTTTCACAGGTGGGTAGCTTAAAATTCCTTCCTTTTGCAGTTAGCTTGAATTCAGTACTCTATCGTAATAGTGTAGAACCAAAGATAGTATTGATTTCCACTTTACATCATATTCACTATTCCTCTGTTACTTATTTTTCAAAATCAGCAATCATCCTATTGACATTTCAGATAGCACAAATGGGAATAAAGGTTTCAGATGCAATGTACTTTCAGAAATCCAAACACTGTGAATACTTTTATCATCGCAAACAACTTCATGCAGATTTATTTTCACCACAAAGTGCAATATACACTCCTGGAAATTGAAATAAGAACACCGTGAATTCATTGTCCCAGGAAGGGGAAACTTTATTGACACATTCCTGGGGTCAGATACATCACATGATCACACTGACAGAACCACAGGCACATAGACACAGGCAACAGAGCATGCACAATGTCGGCACTAGTACAGTGTATATCCACCTTTCGCAGCAATGCAGGCTGCTATTCTCCCATGGAGACGATCGTAGAGATGCTGGATGTAGTCCTGTGGAACAGCTTGCCATGCCATTTCCATCTGGCGCCTCAGTTGGACCAGCGTTCGTGCTGGACGTGCAGACCGTGTGAGACGACGCTTCATCCAGTCCCAAACAAGCTCAATGGGGGACAGATCCGGAGATCTTGCTGGCCAGGGTAGTTGACTTACACCTTCTAGAGCACGTTTGGTGGCACGGGATACATGCGGACGTGCATTGTCCTGTTGGAACAGCAAGTTCCCTTGCCGGTCTAGGAGTGGTAGAACGATGGGTTCGATGACGGTTTGGATGTACCGTGCACTATTCAATGTCGCCTCAACGATCACCAGAGGTGTACGGCCAGTGTAGGAGATCGCTCCCCACACCATGATGCCGGGTGTTGGCCCTGTGTGCCTCGGTCGTGGGCAGTCCTGATTGTGGCGCTCACCTGCACGGCGCCAAACACGCATACGACCATCATTGGCACCAAGGCAGAAGCGACTCTCATCGCTGAAGACGACACGTCTCCATTCGTCTCTCCATTCACGCCTGTCGCGACACCACTGGAGGCGGGCTGCACGATGTTGGGGCGTGAGCGGAAGACGGCCTAACGGTGTGCGGGACCGTTGCCCAGCTTCATGGAGACGGTTGCGAATGGTCCTCGCCGAGACCCCAGGAGCAACAGTGTCCCTAATTTGCTGGGAAGTGGCGGTGCGGTCCCCTACGGCAGTGCGTAGGATCCTACGGTCTTGGCGTGCATCCGTGCGTCGCTGCGGTCCGGTCCCAGGTCGACGGGCACGTGCACCTTCCGCCGACCACTGGCGACAACATCGATGTAGTGTGGAGACCTCACGCCCAACATGTTGAGCAATTCGGCGGTACGTCCACCCGGCCTCCCGCGTGCCCACTATATGCCCTCGCTCATAGTCCGTCAACTGCACATACGGTTCACGTCCACGCTGTCGCGGCATGCTACCAGTGTTAAAGACTGCGATGGAGCTCCGTATGCCACGGCAAACTGGCTGACACTGACGGCGGCGGTGTACAAATGCTGCGCAGCTAGCGCCATTCGACGGCCAACACCGCGGTTCCTGGTGTGTCCGCTGTGCCGTGCGTGTGATCATTGCTTGTACAGCCCTCTCGCAGTGTCCGGAGCAAGTATGGTGGGTCTGACACACCGGTGTCAATGTGTTCTTTTTTCCATTTCCAGGAGTGTATGTCACAATTAATTTGTGACCCTACAAATATGTTAATCAAGTGTGACTTGAACAAAACTGAATGCAGACCATAATGAACATTTTCATTACCTGTAATCATATGTTAGAATTACTTTTTTTTACATTATTGTAATAATTGTCACAGAAATGACGTGCAGCCTTAGGCTTCCTCTTGTGATATACAGCTATCAATTCACTGAAAATGTCACCTGGTGGCACAATATCCGCATCCCACATGAAAAACTGCCATTGGCCCCCATCTCCATCTTCATGCTGCTCATGTAACAAAGAAACATGCAACAAACACTGTGCAGTTTTTAATATTAAATCGTGCTACAGTAAAAATTCGTAATATCCATAAAAATTGTAAACATTTATTACAGAGGTCTAAAATATGAGAAGACCAGTTAATTTTCTTATCTCTTTGCATGCCAAAAGCATTTTCCACTTCTATTCTTTTTATTAGCTGATTTCCACATGTCACATATATTTTTCTCTGTTTTTCTGTGTTTTTTTTCAGAACAGAATAAAATTGATCTCACTAGAATTTAGTGAATGCACATTTGCACTGAAGTTATTAATCACTTCCAAGAGTGTATAGTTAATCCGTTCCTCAAATCTATCATCTGATCTCCTGCTTACAAAAATTGTAGGTCATTTTAAAGATAAAGCATAACGATTTGGCCAAGAATCGAGCTCTGGGACCCTCCACAACTGATTGAATTCTATCCAGATTGAGCAGAGATGTCACGTACCCTAACTGTGCTGTTTAATATTGTTTTTTGTTTTCTATGTTGGAGAGACAGTTGTAACCAATTACATCTACATCTACATCCATACTCCGCAAGCCACCCGACGGTGTGTGGTGCAGGGTACCATGAGTACCTCTATAGGTTCTCCCTTCTATTCCAGTCTCGTATTGTACGTGGAAATAAGGATTGTCGGTATGCTTCTGTGTGGGCTCTAATCTCTCTGATTTTATCCTCATGGTCTCTTCGCTAGATATACGTAGGAGGGAGCAATATACTGCTTGACTCTTCGGTGAAGGTATATTCTCGGAGCTTTAACAAAAGCCCGTACCGAGTTACTGAGCGTCTCTCCTGCAGAGTCTTCCACTGGAGTTTATCTATCATCTCCGTAATGCTTTCGCAATTACTAAATGATCCTGTAACGAAGCGCGCTGCTCTCCGTTGGATCTTCTCGATCTCTTCTATCAACCCTATCTGGTGCGGATCCCACACTGCTGAGCAGTATTCAAGCAGTGGGCGAACAAGCGTACTGTAATCTACTTCCTTTGTTGTCGGATTGCATTTCCTTAGGATTCTTCCAATGAATCTCAGTCTGGCATCTGCTTTACCGACGATCAACTTTATATGATCATTCCATTTTAAATCACTCCTAATGCGTACTCCCAGATAATTTATGGAATTAACTGCTTCCAGTTGCTGACCTGCTATTTTGTAGCTAAATGACAAGGGACCTATCTTTCTATGTATTCGCATCACATTACACTTGTCTACATTGAGATTCAATTGCCATTCCGTGCACCATGCGTCAATTCGCTGCAGATCCTCCTGCATTTCAGTACAATTTTCCATTGTTGCAACCTCTCGATACACCACAGCATCATCTGCAAAAAGCCTCAGTGAACTTCCGATGTCATCCACCAGGTCATTTATGTATATTGTGAATAGCAACGGTCCTATGACACTCCCCTGCGGCACACCTGAAATCACTCTTACTTCGGAAGACTTCTCTCCATTGAGAAAAACATGCTGCGTTCTGTTATCTAGGAACTCCTCAATCCAATCACACAATTGATCTGATAGTTCGAATGCTCTTACTTTGTTCATTAAACGACTGTGGGGAACTGTGTCAAACGCCTTGCGGAAGTCAAGAAACACGGCATCTACCTGTGAACCCGTGTCTAAGGCCCTCTGAGTCTCGTGGACGAATAGCGCGAGCTGGTTTCACACGACCGTCTTTTTCGAAACCCATACTGATTCCTACAGAGTAGATTTCTAGTCTCCAGAAAAGACATTATACTCGAACATAATACGTGTTCCAAAATTCTACAACTGATCGATGTTAGAGATATAGGTCTATAGTTCTGCACATCTGTTCGACGTCCCTTCTTGAAAACGGGGATGACCTGTGCCCTTTTCCAATCCTTTGGAACGCTACGCTCTTCTACTCTGTGTAAAATCAAACTGGTATCCCATCAAGTCCAGCGGCCTTTCCTCTTTTGAGCGATTTTAATTGTTTCTCTATCCCTCTGTCGTCTGTTTCGATATCTACCATTTTGTCACCTGTGCGACAATCTAGAGAAGGAACTACAGTGCAGTCTTCCTCTGTGAAACAGCTTTGGAAAATGACATTTAGCATTTCGGCCTTTAGTGTGTCATCCTCTGTTTCAGTACCATTTTGGTCACAGAGTGTCTGGACATTTTGTTTTGATCCACCTACCGCTTTGACATAAGACCAAAATTTCTTAGGATTTTCTGCCATGTCAGTACATAGAACTTTATTTTCGAATTCATTGAACGCCTCTCGCATAGCCCTCTTCACACTACATTTCGCTTCGCGTAATTTTTGTTTGTCTGCAAGGCTTTGGCTATGTTTATGTTTGCTGTGAAGTTCCCTTTGCTTCCGCAGCAGTTTTCTAACTCGGTTGTTGTACCACGGTGGCTCTTTTCCATCTCTTACGCTCTTGCTTGGCACATACTCAACTAACGCTTATTGTACGATGGTTTTGAACCTTGTCCACTGATCCTCAACACTATCCGTACTTGAGACAAAACTTTTGTGTTGAGCCATCAAGTACTCTGAAATCTGCTTTTTGTCACTTTTGCTAAACAGAAAAATCTTCCTATCTTTTTTAATATTTCTATTTACGGCTGAAATCATCGATGCAGTAACTGCTTTATGATCGCTGATTCCCTGTTCTGCATTAACTGATTCAAATAGTTCGGATCTGTTTGTCACCAGAAGGTCTAATATGTTATCGCCACGAGTCGGTTCTCTGTTTAACTGCTCAAGGTTGTTTTCAGATAAAGCCCTTAAAAACATTTCACTGGATTCTTTGTCCCTGCCACCCGTTATGAACGTTTGAGTCTCCCAGTCTATATCAGGCAAATTAAAATCTCCACCCAGAACTATAACATGGTGGGGAAATCTACTCGAAATATTTTCCAAATTATTGTTCAGGTGCTGAGCCACAACAGCTGCTGAGCCCGGGGGCCTATAGAGACATCCAATTACCATGTCTGAACCTGCCTTAACAGCTACCTTCACCCAAATCATTTCACAATTCGAATCTCCGTCAATTTCCTTCGATACTATTGCACTTCTTATCGCTATAAACACGCCTCCCCCTTCACTGTCCAGCCTGTCTCTGCGGTATACATTCCAGTCTGAGTTTAGGATTTCATTACTGTTTACATGTGGTTACAGCCAACTTTCTGTCCCTAGTACTATATGGGCGTTGTGACCGTTTATTAATGAGAGCAGTTCTGGGACCTTTCTATAGACGCTCCTGCAGTTTACTATTAGCACATTAATATTGTTATTCCCTGTTGCATTTTGCCTACTCCTGCCTTGCCGCGTCTCAGGAGGCGTCTTGTCGGGCCTAGGGAGGGAATTCTCTAACCTAAAAAAACCCCATGTGCACTCCACACGTACTCCGCTACCCTCGTAGCCGCTTCCGGCGTGTAGTGCACGCCTGACCTATTCAGGGGGACCCTACATTTCTCCGCCTGACAGCGGAGGTCGAGAAATTTGCACCCCAGCTCTGCGCAGAATCGTCTGAGCCTCTGGTTTAAGCCTTCCACTCTGCTCCAAACCAGAGGACCGTGATCGGTTCAGGGAACGATACTACAAATAGTTAGCTCTGATTCCACCCCGCGAGTGAGGCTTTCCGCCTTCACCAACTCCGCCAACCGCCTGTACGAACTGAGGATGACCTCTGAACCCAGACGGCAGGAGTCATTGGTGCCGATATGAGCAACAATTTGCAGTCGGGTGCACCCAGTGCTCTCTATCGCCGCCGGTAGGGCCTCCTCCACATCTCGGATGAGTCTCCCCGGCAAGCAGACAGAGTGAACACTGGCCTTCTTCCCCGACCTGTCCGCTATTTCCCTAAGGGGCTCCATCACCCGCCTAACGTTGGAGCTCGCAATAACTAATAAACCCCTCCCCCCGTGTGCCTGCTCGGACCTTGCTGAAGGAGCAGCCACATGTCCAGTCACAGGCAGAGCGGGCGATGCCACACGGCCAGCCTCCACATTGACCCTCCGCCTCGTGCGCCGCGAACGCCGCTGAACCCGCCAGTCCCCTTGGGGAGAGGGTGGCCCAACCGCGCACCAAGCTTATATCTGCACCATTTCCTTGTTGCAACAACATACAAGACAGTAGAGGGCCATGGAAACTAAGTTTCCCACCCCCTCGATGAGACCAGCTGCAGTGATGAGGATACTTGGTGTGGATGCCAATGGCACCTTTGAGCTTACAGTTCCATATTGCTGTGGTGGATTGGCTGTATCAAACATGCCTTAAGCAGGGCATTTATTGGCTATGGCAGAGATAAGTCTGGCTGACAACAGATGACATCAGAATTTTGTAACACAACATTAAGGGAACTGGCAATACAACCACCAATGCCTGACTGTCAACAGGCCATCCAACACATCAAAGAATTTGGACCGTGTCAGAGTCCATTCAAGACTACAAGATAGTGTCCGTGATGAATGAGCATCGCTGAATTACATAGTACAAGGAAGACATTAGGCAAGCACATGCTCATCAAGGCAGTCGAAACAACAGAAGGGTGGCAAGCTGTGTCATAAACATAAACAGTGTACACTAATACTACCACAACTTGTATGTCAAGGGCCCAACGAGTGACATGGGATTGGTAGATGTGTTACACAATGTGGAGGCAACCAAGGCTGTGTAGGATGATGGCGTGTTTCTGGCAGACGTTACCTGGGATGAACTGGATATGGCCTTGAAGAGTGGTGTGTTGAATAAATCACTTGGCCTGATGGACTCCCAATTTAGTTTTATTGCTCTTTCTCTGGTCTCAGGGTGCAACATGCATCCAAATGTATAAGGCAATTATGACACACACTCAGAGTACCTACCGCATTTATGGAAGGTATCATGATCCCTGTGTCTATACCTCGTGGCAGGTGCAGCCCACAGTACTATCAAACCCCGATTTTATTAAATGCTGACTATAAGCTTTTTATGAGCATCCTCCAAGCACATCTGCACTCCACAGTCAAGGATGCAGAACATGCTGATCGAATGTGTCTTGGTGGAAAGAGCAATGTTTGCACGGTATTGAGATCATGTAGGGGCGTGATCACACCAATAACAGCCTCCAGAGGATTTTGACGTGGATTCAACAGCATCAGTCGTGGTTTTCTGCATGTGGTCATTGACTGCAAGGGCCTCTTCCGCATGTTTGTAGATGGAGTCCCGTCTTTGAATCATGGAGAGAATATTAAAGGGCAATGGTGAACTGAAGTCAGAACTCATTTCTATCGAGTTCTCTGTGAGAGACGGATGCCCCTTGTCCGCCATTTTATTTGCAGTAGCCCTCAAGCAAGTTCTGTATGGCCTGACACTTGGAAGGGGTTTGTTTATGGATGTGAAGTTCCAGTGTTGTGCAGTTGCTGAGACGTCATCTTCCCAGCCAGGACAGGGGATGGTGTACAGTCAGTGTTGCAATGGCTTCGACAACACGGAACAATGGCGGGTGCTGTCATCAATCTGCGGAAGACGAAATATGTGGATATGGACAGAGGGCTGGCCCCAGGAACGGTAGTGGCCATTACTTAAATATCCACACTCAAATGTTTGGGGTACTATTTCATGGCTATATTTAACACACTGCAGTGGTCACATATCGTTACCTGTTAAAACAGTTATGTGCACTGGTCCTCCTCCACATGCTACCCACGATGGACATGTTGCAGTGGGCACACTACATTAATGTCTGCTTAGCTCCAAAATTAAACAATTTTGCGCAAGTGCTGCTGATGCCTATTGCAAATGCTACAAGGCTACATGCTGCATTTGGACATCTTGTGCATGCTGACCTTGTTCTCAAAATTCGTTAAGGCACTTGGATGTTGCCCCCACATGAAGGTGGTGCAGGTTTGACCAATATCAGGAACAGAGTGTAGGCACTGTTTCTTGGAACAAAGCACTAATTATATCATTCTGAGCATATCAGCCCGACAGGCACCATGATCGAGAAAGTGGCACCTCAGTTATTGAACCCTCCAGTTCCTGTCGATCATATTACACTGCCACTCAGTCATACTGAAACGTTTCTCTCTGACTACAGTTACGTGCTGGATAATTATCACCAATTACAGAGGCACCACCACGCCAACATGGTTGAACGATGCCCCCCTGCCGTAAGATGGGAGAAAGGTAGAAGTGCAGGCATACTTGGTAGTGGATGACAAATTCCCTAATCACC
The DNA here is from genome assembly GCF_023897955.1 of Schistocerca gregaria. NCBI lineage: Eukaryota > Metazoa > Arthropoda > Insecta > Orthoptera > Acrididae > Schistocerca > Schistocerca gregaria. The sequence goes on from NC_064923.1 coordinate 404,831,556, forward strand.
AATGACTGTATTCCATCCATTTGGCTGACATGCCTTTGTTTCTACATAGCATAGTAATTAATTCTGATGCAAACTGGTTGACATGTGGCATGGTGGGTGCATGGTGGTTATCCATGCAACGATTGTTAGCCCTACTCTTATGACAGGTGCCCATGTCGATCGTTTTTGACGCCTTATCCCACAGGGGTGGCGTCTACTTCCAAGTTCCCAGGGCAAATGCAGTCATTTGCATTAACGGAACGGCTCTGTACCATTTCCTACACGATGGTGTCAAAGAAGTGATAGATTACTGGTCCTTCCTGCTGGACAAACATATGGACGTACAATGCTGAGTGAAATACTGGCCAACTGTGCGGGTTCACTGTTCATGGAACCTCCACCAAGCTGGGGTGTTCCATCCCCAGTCTGTGTAGACTGGGAACAGTACTCCTCGTCATACGAGAAGATGACTTGGACAATCTGCATGCTGAGCTGTTGTAGTTGGGTTTTCTTTACTTAGTTACTATGGTTCTACTTTGTGTATGTATATATAATATATAAATATTCCCCCTTTGATGCCTGTTCCAGACATGTGAGCAGAGTGGCACAGGGGCCAGGTCTCAGGTGGTGACCACTGGCGAGAAGTGGTGTCATGATCGCATGGGCAGAAGTGTCATAAAATCGACAAAATTACGAAAATTATGGAAAATATGTATAAATTGAGGAAAAAATATTCCTAAATGCAAGGAAATTGAGGGAGTACTTGCATGTCTTTTGCTTGGGGTAGAACAATTCTTGAATACGGGACTATTTGGCAGAAACAAGAATACGAGAAAAAATTGAGATGCAAGCATTGGGAACCACGGGAATAGTCATTTTTCGACGACAGTGACATTACGGCTAAAACAGAATGTTTAAAGTGGATGACCACCAAATGTAGAGTAATAAATTTGTATATATATGTTAGATCACAAGCCCAGGTGTGACCCCAAAGTTATCAGCAACCACCTTATTGATCTTCATAAAGTGTCCTTAGCTTAAGAGTGTTATATTACCAGCTGAGGGACTGCAATATACAACTACAGAAAGGATTCGTGTTTGATCTGTGCAAGACTGATTAGATGGCTTAAACCCTAATTAACAGTATTTACCATGTGTTTCTCTATACTCTCCACCAACCACAAAGCAGTTGCTGTGTGGCTTTTTTAATAACATTCTACTGTGTGTCTATTGAGATAATAGTGATACATGCAAGTTGACTGCTGTCTTTGATACTTTCCTGAAAAAGAGACTAACCTGTCTCTAAATTAACTTGCATCAGCCTTAAGGGATGATAGAAACTGGAATGACTGATCAGATGAGATGGGGTTGTAACGAGATATGATTTAATGGTAGACTGATGATGCATTATAGAGAGAGAGAGGGAGGTGTTGCTGCAGATCATTTGACCATACATTTTTTCTTGTTCTGTTGGGGTGCATCGGTTGTGGTCATAACCTGCGTTTGACTCGTATACAACTGCGTGTGACTTGCAGCACTGTCTACATGCAATCGTTAACAGCAAACCACTCGATACCACAGTCATCAGAGGACTTCCAACTCATGTGTGATGATAAAACATGTCAATCGATGGAAATCCTGTTTTAGCACCCTCCTCTAGATGCATGAAGAATTGTGCGACGTACTCCATTCCCCTGCCACATCTTGGGCATAAATCGAGTCTACAGTTTCATAACTACGATGATTCTGTTAGTAGCAGGTTTTTGTGAGGTATTTCAGTGTCCTGTGTGTATCTACTTGACAGATGTACTGTTCACAAAAGTAATGGCAGCAAGGCATGTAATTTCACATCCCAAACACTGCTGCTAGATGTTTGTCTGCTTCCTTGTAAGAGGCACTCTACATTGCTGTCGGTTATGTAAGAGGATTGATACTGATGTGAGCATAGTATAATTTTCTAACCGTGATCAGTTGCAAACAGTGGACGCTGTACACCTTTGGAAAGTTGGACTGTGCATGTATCACAAAGACTACACGTTTTTTTCTTTGGTGTACAAGGAACTAATTTTATCTTCTTAAAGTTTGTCACCGCAGTGAGTGGGATAGAGAACTTGAGGGTAGATGTACATCAGCTGTTGGGCACTTATGTCCTGCATTAGAGTACTTGTGTATATGTTACATGATCATTTCTCTCTTATGAATACCATCTAGGTACTGACCCAAGACACTAGAAATATACTTTAAAATTAATAGCGCAGATGATTTACGTAAAATGCTCCAAACTCCGTTCGTTTGGAGCTCCACCATGAATAAAACCACAGTTTTCTTCTAAACCATCTGTTATACAATGAAGCGCCACAGAAACTGGTATAAGCATGCTCATTCAAATACAGAGATATGTAAAAAGGCAGAAAACGGCGCTGCGGTCGGCAACGCCTATATAAGACAACAAGCGTCTGGCACAGTTGTTAGATCGGTTACTGCTACTTCGATGGCAGGTTATCAAGATTTAAGTGAGTTTGAACATGGTGATATAGCTTGCACACGAGTGATGGGACACAGCAACTCTGAGGTAGCGATGAATTGGGGATTTTCCCGTACGACCATATCACAAGTGAACCATAAATGTTAGAACTCTGGTAAAACATCAAATCTCTGACATCACTGCGGCCGGGAAAATATCCCACAATCCAGCAAGAACGGGACCAACGACAACTGAAGAGAATGGTTCAGTGTAACCCTTCCGCAAAATTGTTGCAGATTTGAATGCTGGGCCATCAACAAGTGTCAGCGTGCTAACCATTCAACGAAGCATTATTGATATGGGCTTTTGGAGCTGAAGGCCCACTTGTGTGCCCTTAATAGCTGCAGGACACAAAGCTTTACATCTCTCCAGGGTCATTCAACATCAACATTGGACTATTGATGACTGGAAACATGATGCCTGGTTGGACGAGTATCGTTTCAAATTGTATTAGGTGGATGGACGTGCTTGGGTGTGGAGAAAACCTCATGAATCCATGGACCCTGCATGCCAGGGGACTGTTCAAGCTGGTGGAGGCTCTGGAATGGTGTGGGATGCATGTAGTTGGACTGATATGGGACTCCTGATACGTCTAGATATAACTGTGACAGGTGACATGTAAGTAAGCATCCTGTCTGATCACCTACATCCATTCACGTCCACTGTGCATTCTGATAGACTTGGGAAATTCCAGCAGGACAATGCGACATCCTACACGTCCAGAATTGCTACTGAGGTACACTCTTCTGAGTTTAAACACTTACGCTGGCCACCAAACTCCCCAGACATGAACATTATTGAGCCTGTCTTGGATTCCTTCCAGCATGCTATTCAGAAGAGATCTCCACCCCATTATACTCTTACAGATATACGGACAGCCCTGCACGATTCATGGTGTCAGTTCCCTCCAGCACTATTTGAGACATTATTTGAGTCCATCTCACACCGTGTGGTTGCACTTCTCATTCTTGCTGGCGCCTAAACGATATTAGGAAGGTATACCAGTTTCTTTGGCTCTTCAGAGTATATCATCACAACACTCTCATATCTACTATACACCGATAAGGGGTGCTAACTTCTCGAAAAGCGCGCATATGGAGCAGTCTTGTGCACTTGGATGGGTGCTGTGAGTAAGATAGGCCCACACCTATCTTTTCTGGACAGCAGTTATGGACGCGGTCTTAACTAAACGGCAGTTATGTACTCAGCGCACTCTGTTCCTTCATGACACATGGAATGTAGCACATATAGTAGCCTCCTACATCCATTCAGGTGCAAATTAAATCGGTGACAGTGTTGCAGGGAGGATGGTCAAAATAATAATAAGAGATCTTTCAGTATCCAACTTTATCCTAAGAGTGCAAGAATGCTCTGTAACCCCCATCAGCATAGGGAAAGATGAGTAGTTGTAAACCTACTATAATCGAAGTTCTAGCAATATGTAGATAAACTAACTGCATTGGTATAGGATGCTGTCTGGTATATTTCGGTATATATATGTTTAACAATTAACAATGAATGAACATACTGTACAGATATCTATCTACATTCGCAATCTAGTATATAGTACTCACAAATTAGTGGAGGGTGGTTTAGCGATGATACAGATACTGGGAAGCATGCTACCAAGTCATTGATTGGTGTTGCAATTATGGAAAAATTTCTAAAACTGATTGCACTCTCAATTGTGATGCTTATTACACTACATTGTCTCGTATCAACCATGTCTTTTCCATCCCATCTGTCCGCTGGTACAATGTTGATTACCACATGATGATTGACTGACTTCACTTGTTTGAAATGGAGAGAGGGTTTTCGTAGGAGTAACACCTTCCAGGGATGGCCAACACCAAAACAGTGGTCACGTATATGATGCAATATGAGGAATGAATTGAAATGGAACACCAAGACATCTGTTAGCCTGTCACTGTGAAAGATGAGTTTAAATGTAGAAGCCATCAATCACCTACAGACAGCTGTTTGGAAATCCTCCACAGCGCCGCAAAACTCTTCCATATGTTGTGATGTCTTCTGCATTTTGGTAAATAAGAAACTCTGCCTGTGTCTTTTATTTCAGCATGATTTACACTGCGTGATGTCCAGTTTTCTGTGAGAGCCAATGGATCGAAACATGTTAATGTCAGTTTATAACCAGACACAAACCTCGAAGTGGTGGTGGAAAAAACAAAACGTATGGCAGTGTACAAAGCTGTAGTCAATCACTGGTTGGATGTGTTACAGCAGAAAAAGAAGCAGTATATCAAACAACAACTCAGGGACCACTCTCTTGTCACTGATAGTCTGTGGGATATGGTCCCTCTAAGGTACAGGTCATGAAACTTTACACTGATCTATTCAAGCGACTTCAATCACTGGCCACCTTCTGCAATGGATCAATACCTGTATGCTTAATAGGAGCCCCACAAGTGCTCAATGCCAGCATACAGGCAGTATTTGTTTCTGATCTATCAGGAGAGAGAGATGCAGTAAAATCTTATAGAATTCTCTATTGGATGATGTGAGTAGAGATTTGTAGTTTGTAGTTTTTCTCTGTTGGATGGTACAAAATAGCAAGGATAGAATATTTGGGTGTCAGATGCGAATGCACGCTGAGGGACACAGTTCTTCTTCAGACCGTAATACCTGTATGTACTTTGGAGATGCACCACAAAGCGATAGCAAAATCCTCGTCCTTTTTCCAGTTCCTGTAACTGCTGGTTCAAAAATGGTTCAAATGACTCCGAGCACTATGGAACTTAACTTCTGAGGTCATCAGTCCACTATAACTTAGAACTGCTTAAACCTAACTAACCGTATGACATCACACACAACCATACCCGAGGCAGGATTTGAACCTGCGACCGTAGTGGTCTCGCGGTTCCAGACTGCACCGCCTTGAACCGTTCGGCCACCCCGGCCGACTAACTGCTGGTGTTGTCTTCTCTACTGCCTAGTGTTGCAGGAGAAACATTCATTTACTACTGACGTCACACAATGGATACATTTGACAGAGCTATGCCAACATATTCCCATTTCCACCGAGGGTCAGAACATGGCCCTGTCGCATTAACTCAGCTCACCCTGTTTCTCAACAGGTTGCAGAAGGTGGTAGATATAGCACTCACTGACTTCTGATCAGTTCTGACTTAAATTGGGTCAATCACATGGACAAAGCTGTATGGAGGCCAGAGCACAGACTGAAGAGTAGTTACAAGATGCAGAGGGACTATTTAAAATTACATTGAAGTTTTGCTGTAAGGGGTCCTTAGTAGACAGGTTCCAAAAAGTTTACTTCTTCAAGATATGAGAGTGCCACAAATATGATTCACTAGTGGCTATGATCATTAAAAAGACATCGCCACAGGATCCAACCCAAATATGTGATTGAATGGAGAGGCTTGATTCTAAATCACGGACGTCACATCTATCAGAAACCATATGCTATAGATCTGAAAAGCTAGTGTTTTGGTCGTAGGCTTTTGTACAATCTTGTGACCTCAATCTAGCGTTGGATTTTTTAAAGTGTATCGTCAGATACCACACCATCTACTCCTGTATGTGATCATTCTCAATTAACTATCATCCTCACTCGACTATGGCCTAGTGGATGTGTCACAGAACCTTTGACATTGCGTTGATATAGAATGCATTGCAAATACTGTTTGTTAGTGTAAGAAATATCTAACCCGCCAGGGTAGCCGAGAGTGCTAACGCGCTGCTTCCTGGATTCGGGTAGGCGCGCCGGCCCCAGATCGAATCCGCCTGGCGGATTAACGACGACGGCCGGTGTGCCAGCCAGCCTCGATGTGGTTTTTAGGCGGTTTTCCACATCCTCCTAGGTGAATACCGGGCTAGTCCCCACACCCCGCCTCAGTTACACGACTCGCAGAAATCTGAAACACATTCGCACTATTTTACGATTTACACTAGTCGCAGACAGCTGGGGTACTCTAATTCCGTCCCGGGGGTTATGGGGTGGCGGCAGGAAGGGCATCCGGCCACCCCTTAAAATTAACCATGCCAAAATCCGTACTTAACCCTGCCGACCCTACGCATAATGCGGGATAAAGGCAGTAGCGAAAGAACGAAAGAAAGAAAGAGAAATGTTTAGTGGCGGCATGACGGTGTGGCAAATATCGGCTCAATACCACGTTCCTTAGCCCCATCACATTCTAAATTCGGTGTGAATCATGATTTTATTACGAGCGTAGACTGTTGACGACGTTCACACGTGCTTACAGTCTGATAATACACACCCCTTTGATCACCGTCTGTATTCAATGTTATGCTAATTGTGTGGAAGACCACTTCTTTTGGAAGCAACACCATATCTCTGTTTATAAAGCTAGTATGGATATCGTTTGCGATAATTGTGTGCAGGCCCAGATCTTTGGGGAGCAAACTGGAGCATTTGCCCAGTGTGGCAATTTCAGGGGGCGCTCAATTCATATTCTAAATAAAAAAATAAAGGATTTAGTGCACATTGGTCTATCGAGTATTCATATGATTTTGAAAAGCATCCTAACTGGTTTTTTAACATTTTTGTACACATTCTAAGTTGATTTCTGAACGAATCACAGGTTGTTTTCTGAATGTGTGCATAGTGTATATGATGTCTCTCTCAGGGTAATCTCCATCGTATCTAGAAATAAAAAGCTTTCCCGCAGACAATAGACTGAATAGAGGATGGGGCTGTGTGAGCTGAGCCGAACAAATTCGAATGGGTGAATACAAATCACTGCTTGTTGATGTATGTGACTGGGTGTATGAATGATTACCATTGTTATAATTATTAATGAAATCCATAGATTCAGATTACCAGAGTGGAAATAAACGACTAACATGAATAGCAAATAAGAAATATTACATATTATCGAAAGATTAATATCTTCCCAGTCACTAAGAAAGACAAAAGACAGAAATTTTTTAGCGAGATCGCTACACTACCAATAGTACAGTCCCCTGTTAGCAGCCGCTTGAGATTCTATTCACGGAGTAGACGGAAAACTTAATAATGCCTGACCAGAGAATAAACATGGGATAACTCTACCTGTGATCCTGTCAGGGTTAGTGAAGTTAACTGGAGGATACATTCTGAAAATGGCAGAAACAGTTACAGAATTAGTGATGACAAGACTGTTTGTTAGAACGAGGAAGACGAAGAAACAAGGACATAACAAATTATATGGAAGTATATGACGATTCCAAATTTATATTACAAAAATTCATATGAGTACTTTTCGATCTCATGCTTGGGAAACATAAAACTTTCTACTTATAGTAGGACTAAAAAGCATTTGATATTCGTATGTGGTGAAGTATGTTCTGTCGTGTTATCCATGTAAATGAGGTACATAAAAATGACCATTTGTACCAAAAAAATCTCGCGTATTTGACGTGTGGTGCAACTGCTGCAGTATTAGATAGGCCTATTTCGTTTTATGTGGCGAACAGTGACAAAATTGACGTAATTAAATCGAGAAATAACGTAACTCTTGGGTACTGTCCGTATGAACAGCTTTTCCGGTATTAGACAACGACATTTTGATTTTTCATGCAGCAAAACGTCCGATGAACTTTGACGAGGTAAGAAAGTCTTTGACAGATAGGAAAGCATGCCGTGGAAAGCTGTAGCAAGAGTAGAGAAACAAATGCTGAGACCTAAGGACTGAATAAGTGTGTACTGTGGCGTCTTCTGTCATCGTCCAGCGCCGTGACATGCTCGGGTGTTTGAAAGTACAGTGCTGCGAAACTTTCCCGCTGGACGCCAGAGACGCTATACACAAGCAACATTTGTTCTGTGTTTTATTCTTTCATTGTTGATTTGTGTTCCGCGTTCTACTCCGTGGCGAAAGTGTGAATCCAAGTACGTTAGATACAGAATAATTTACCGTACTGAACTTTTCTTACGCCTTCGCACGAGTTATCGGTTGCACGGTATTATTGTCTGTTCCGACCGCAGGGTTTCGTTAATACATTATTTCATCAAGCTGCGACAAGCCTACTTCTCTTTTCAGCCTACGAGCACAACCGGTACCGACAAAGTGGTGACCCCGACGTTATCTCTTGCGTGCACGCAAGAGAAGTCTTTGCAAGAAATTGAGATGGCGAATCCACCAGAGCCGACAAATACTTCTGTGGCGCGTCTAGCGGTGCGACTACCACCCTTCTGGCCGCACAATCCATCCCTGTGGTTTGCGCAAGTCGAAGCAAATTTTTCCTACGCGGGTATCACGGTCGACGCCACGAAATTCGCGCTGGTGGTCAGCCAACTAGATCGCCAGTACGCCGCTGAAGTTCAAGACATCATGATTAGCCCGCCGGGAACGAACAGCTACGGCCGATTGAAACCAGAGCTAATTCCGCGCGTGTCCGCTTCACAAGAAGAACGAATACGGCAGATGCTTACCAAAGAGGACATCGGCGATAAGAAACCTTCACAGTACCTACGTCATCTGCGGAGTAAAGTAGACGCAGATACAGTCCCGGACAGCTTTCTGCGCACGATCTGGAGCAGGTGAAGGCAATCGTGGTGTCACAGACTGACGTGTCTTTAGATGCAGTGGCCGAATTAAGATCCAAGAGGCAATGAGGCCGTCAATAGTTAACTCCGCCACCGCGGCGTGCGCCTGCGCGGCGACAACTGTCTCTCGCGCGGATTATGAGGTTCTCGCCAACAAAGTGGACTTATTATCACGGCAAATCAGCGAGCTGTTACACTGCCGCGACACGGAAAACAGGAGCCGACGTCGATTCCGTCGTCGCTCACGCAGCCGATCGTCGACAGCCTTGACTACGACAGGAGCAGAATAAACAGTCTGTTGGTACCATCGCAAGTTTGGCGAGCAAGCACGTAAGTGTACGACGCCATGCGCCTACTCCTACGGCAGCGGCGATCGGTAGGGAGCGCCTCCTCCGGTTGCTGTCCGACATCCAGGCGCCTGTTTGTAAGTGACCGACGTTCCACCTGGAACTCTATATAAACAAATGATCTAACGGACAGGGTCTGCAACAACTTGAGGCCTGTTTTGCTGATGACTCTGCGGTGTATGGAAAGGTGTCATCGCTGAATAACAGTAGAGGACACAATATGGCTTAGACAAAACTTCAAGTTGGTGTGCTGAATGGCAGTTTCCACTAAATGTATTACACTACTGCACATTAAAATTGCTACACCAAGAAGAAATGCAGATGATAAACGGGTATTCATTGGACAAATATATTACACTACAACCGACATGTCATTACATTTTCACACAATTTGGGTGCATAGATCCTGAGAAATCAGTACTCAGAACAACCACCTCTGGCCGTAATAACGGCCTTGATACGCCTGGGCATTGAGTCAAACAGAGCTCGGATGGCGTGTACAGGTACAGCTGCCCATGCAGCTTCAACACGATACCACAGTTCATCAAGAGTAGTGACTGCCGTATTGTGACGAGCCAGTTGCTCGGCCACCATTGAGCAGACGTTTTCAATTGGTGAGAGATCTGGAGAATGTGTCCAGGGTAACCGCCTGGTCGACAACACCACCAGCCTAACAATTTTCGGATTCCATCGAGATGCCGCTGTCCATACTGCCAAGGTAATTCAGGTAGTGGATGGCGAGTACGCGGATCTGCTGCAAGGATTTCCAGCCCTGATGCGACCACCCGGAGCACCTAAGGAGGTAAGACATGATACCGTCCATTATACTGGGACTACTGACGGACCCCCCTACCTCTTGTAGGCCGCGACGTTTAGCCCCAGATCGCCTCAAAATAGCACAGGTAGAATTTGACTGTCTTGCTTGTCTCTTTTCTTTACTGGTTTCATGTTTTCTATATTTAATTTTATGTCACAGAAAAGAGAAAGTTATTAGATAATAGGCAATAAAGAGTGCAAATTTTCTGAAGAGTTCTTAATTCGTAGTCACGAATAATCCCATCCAGTATTAATTGTGAGTTTCTTTTTTTAAGGTGATAGGATTTCAAACTGGCTGACTGGGAGCAGGAGACATAGGACATTGTAATTTCCTCTGTCCTGAATACTGGTTTGAAGGCTTCCACTACAAAACATTAAAGGTTTGAATTCCACAGAGCGAAGTACAGTGACATACGATAGAAGAATGCTGTGTGAAGAGGCGTGGCACTACACTTTGGCACACTTAAGACCGAATAACATGTCTTACATCTCCTTGGACATATATGTTTAACGTATCACACTCTTCAGAATGATGGGCGATAGTCCGCAGCTCGTGGTCATGCGGTAGCGTTTTCGCTTCCCGCGCCCGTGTTCCCGAGTTCGATTCCCGACGGGGTCAGGGATTTTCTCTGCCTCGTGATGACTGAGTGTTGTGTGATGGCCTTCGATTAATTAGGTTTAAGTAGTTCTAGAGGACTACCCAAGAGGACGTCGTTATCAGGAGAAAGAAAACTGGCGTTCTACGGATCGGAGCGTGGAATGTCAGATCCCTTAATCGGGCAGGTAGGTTAGAAAATTTAAAAAGGGAAATGGATAGGTTAAAGTTACTAATAGTGGGAATTAGTGAAGTTCTGTGGCAGGAGGAACAAGACTTTTGGTCAGGTGAATACAGGGTTATAAACACAAAATCAAATAGGGGTAATGCTGGAGTAGGTTTAATAATGAATAAAAAATAGGAGTACGGGTAAGCTACTATAAACAGCATAATGAACGCATTATTGTGGCCAAGATAGACACGAAGCCCACACCAACTGCAGTAGTACAAGTTTATATGCCAACTAGCTTTGCAGATGATGAAGAAATTGAGGAAATGTATGATGAGATAAAAGAAATTATTCAGGTGGTGAAGGGAGACGAAAATTTAATAGTCATGGGTGACTGGAACTCGACAGTAAGAAAAGGAAGGGAAGGAAACATAGTAAGTGAATATGGAGTGGGGGTAAGAAATGAAAGAGGAAGCCGCCTGGTAGAATTTTGCACAGAGCATAACTTAATCATAGGTAATACTTGGTTCAAGAATCATAAAAGAAGGTTGTATACATGGAAGAATCCTGGAGATACTAAAAGGTATCAGATAGATTATATAATGGTAAGACAGAGATTTAGGAATCAGGTTTTAAATTGTAAGACATTTCCAGGGGCAGATGTGGACTCTGACCATAATCTATTGGTTATGAACTGTAGATTAAAACTGAAGAAACTACAAAAAGGTACTAATTTAAGGAGATGGGACCTGGATAAACTGAAAGAACCAGAGGTTGTAGAGAGTTTCAAGGAGAGCATAAGCGAACAATTGACAGGAATGGTGGAAAGAAATACAGTAGAAGAAGAATGGGTAGCTCTGAGGGATGAAGTAGTGAAGGCAGAAGAGGATCAAGTAGGTAAAAAGACGAGGGCTAATAGAAATCCTTGGGTATCAGAAGAAATATTGAATTTAATTGATGAAAGGAGAAAATATAAAAATGCAGTAAATGAAGCAGGCAAAAAAGAATGCAAACGTCTCAAAAATGAGATCGACAGGAAGTGCAAAATGGCTAAGCAGGCATGGCTAGAGGACAAATGTAAGGATGTAGAGGCTTATCTCACTAGGGGTAAGATAGATACTGCCTACAGGAAATTTAAAGAGACCTTTGGAGAAAAGAGAGCCACTTGTATGAATATCAAGAGCTCAGATGGAAACCCAGTTCTAAGCAAAGAAGGGAAGGCGGAATGGTGGAAGGAGTATATAGAGGGTTTATACAAGGGCGATGTGCTTGAGGACAATATTATGGAAATGGAAGAGGATGTAGATAAAGACGAAATGGGAGATAAGATACTGCGTGAAGAGTTTGACAGAGCACTGAAAGACCTGAGTCGAAACAAGGCCCCTGGAGCAGACAACATTCCATTAGAACTACTGACGGCCTTGGGAGAGCCAGTCAGTACAAAACTCTACCATATGGTGAGCAAGATATATGAGACAGGCGAAATACCCTCAGAATTCAAGAAGAATTACCGAACTATCAGTTTAATAAGTCACAGCTGCAAAATACTAACGCGAATTCTTTACAGTCGAATGGAAAAACAGGTAGAATCGGACCTTGGGGAAGATCAGTTTGGATTCCGCAGAAATGTTGGAACACGTGAGGCAATACTAACCTTACGACTTACCTTAGAAGAAAGGTTAAGGAAAGGTGAACTTAGAGAAAGCTTTTGACAATGTTAACTGGAATACTCTCTTTCAAATTCTGAAGGTGGCAGGGGTAACATACAGGGAGCGTAAGGCTATTTACAATATGTACAGAAACCAGATGGCAGTTATAAGAGTCGAGGGGCATGAAAGGGAAGCAGTGGTTGGGAAGGGAGTGAGTCAGGGTTGTAGCCTGTCCCCGATGTTATTCAATCTGTATATTGAGCAAGCAGTAAAGGAAACAAAAGAAAAATTCGGAGTAGGTATTAAAATCCATGGAGAAGAAATAAAAATGTTGAGGTTCGCAGATGACATCGTAATTCTGTCAGAGACAGCAAAGGACTTGGAAGCGCAGTTGAACGGAATGGATAGTGTCTTGAAAGGAGGATATAAGATGAACATCAACAAAAGCAAAACGAGGATAATGGAATGTAGTCAAATATCAAGCGAGTGATGCCTAGGGAATTATATTAGGAAATGAGACACTTAAAGTAGTAAAGAAGTTTTGCTATTTAGGGAGTAAAATAACTGACGATGGTCGAAGTAGAGAGGATATAAAATGTAGACTGGCAATGGTAAGGATAGCGTTTCTGAAGAAGAGAAATTTGTTAACATCGAGTATAATTTATGTGGCAGGAAGTTGTTTCTGAAAGAAACAAGAGTGTAGCGATGTATGGAAGTGAAACATGTATGATAAATAGTTTGGACTAGAAGAGAATAGAAGCTTTCGAAATGTGGTGCTACAGGAGAATGCTGAAGATTAGATGGGTAGATCACATAACTAATGAGGAGGTATTGAATAGAATTGGGGAGAAGAGGAGCTTGTGGCACAAAACTTGACAAAAAGATGGGACCGGTTGGTGGGACATTTTTTGAGGCACAAAGGGGTCACAAATATAGGTTTGGAGGGCAGCGTGGAGGGTAGAAATCGTAGAGGGAGACCAAGAGATGAATACACTGAGCAGATTCAGAAGGATGTAGGTTGCAGTAAGTACTGGGAGACGAAGAAGCTTGCACAGGATAGAGTAGCATAGAGAGCTGCATCAAACCAGTCTCAGGACTGAAGACCACAGCAGCAACAACAACAACAACAACAACAGAGGACTGATGACCATAGATGTTGAGTCCCATAGTGCTCAGAGCCATTTGAACCATTTTTTTATGTGCGCTATAAAATGAAAATATTTTTAAAAAATCGATTTTTTAAATTTTTTACGTCCTATCTCTGTCGCTCGAAAGGGGAGGGGGCGTGGGGAGGGCGCCACAATCTACTTCTTGCCCCGCTTCGGAAATGTCGTTGATCCGAGGCTGCTTGTGTGCACCTATAGAACCAAGACCGCTTTTTATGCAGGGTGACAGTAACAGAGTCGTTTTTTAATAGCTCGTTGCTTATAAGACGATTACTTCTCTCTTCTGAATAAAGTGCTGTTGTGTTAAGGAATACCACTCAATCCATGATAAGAAGATTACAGCTCTGCATTGATAGTAATGGTCATCACTTCGAACACCTTCTGTAAATGGACGTTCATGCCACCTTTGTGACCTTGGTTGACCTTACTGTTACACATCATTTGATTTGTCTCGATAGCCGCTATCAGAAAATAAGTACCAAACTACAGCATCCCATTAAAAAAAAAAGAAACATGTTGACTTTCACATCTCTGAAGTGATCCCACCCAGCAACAAAAACCCGTCTTATTATGGCCCCCGTTCTCCCATGCAACTTTTGTCCCACAAACTTTTCAGCTCCTATCATACTTTCGGAGCTACTCTTGGTGGCAATAGTTAGTGACTCACCCTGTATAATTTCCACTCTTTATATTCGGAGTTATACTGTACAAGCGATCGGTAGCATACTGCTATGCGTTTGATATCGAGAACTATCGCGTAAATGGTATGGTATTATGATAAACCATGTGAAAATAGATATGTTCTTGTAATCCCAGAGTCTGGAGACGATCGCAGCTTGTTGCAGCAACCACTTCAGCAAGCACACCTACTGTGTGAATGATGGATGTATGGAAAGCAGATGTAAGTAAATAGTGGAAGTTTAATTTTAAATCTTGTACATAATCTGACTGTTCTTAACTGAGGATCACTGAAATGAATAATTTTTGAAAATACTTGGTTGTAATAGCCAAGAAACTAGCAAATGTCTGAATGATGGATTTAATGAATAGATGTAAGTATTAAATCTGTAAATATTAGAAGTTAAAATTTAATTCATGTACATAATTTTACTGTTTATTGACTGAGAATCATTAAAATTAATGAAACTCAAGTTTTTCTAATTACATTTTTCTAATATATTTATCTGACATGTTCCACACCCAGGAGGCTCTTTTGTGGGTCTATGGAATGAATAATTAATCTAATCTAATCTAATGTTATCTAATGTAATCTATTCATCAACGGACTCCTTTGTGCCGTGGGAACCAGCCCAGTCTTTGCACACCAGTTCGGAGAGTGGCCACGGCCTGTGGAGGGGGCTCTGACCTCACATCAAGCCATTGCGGTGGACAGTTGAGTCATGACTGTTGGTCGTAGTGTATGGCCGACCGAGCTTGAATGCTGCGACTATATACGGTACATGTGCTCATATTTTTTGGGATCTCTGTGTCTTCGCGGCATATGTATAGTCGACAGCTATGTGCAGGATGCAGAAGTGATGATTTTCTATTGTGCGGGATACAAACTGTGTTTACTACATCGATATGGTATGGTGGTACAATCGTTTACGCTGGTATAGCCTGATTGAAGATCTGTTTCACTCCGAAAACTTTCAGCTTTCTTCGACAGTAGCAGAACAGTGTAGTCGACAAAGTGTCTTTGGCAGTAATTCACGTATTTTATAATCTGTACACCACTTTTGCAGTGTTTAACTGTCTGTGCAATATGACTGCTGCATGTTTTTCGGTTAAATTCAGTAAGAACCAATCAAAATGTAACATTTACAGGAAGTTCCATGACGTCAGTGACTCACAAGGCATCCTTTGTGCAGGGCATAGGAGCCTCTACAGATTGGTTGGAACAAGCCAGAGGCAAGGTATCTACAGAAAGCTCTGTGACGTCTGTACGTCATGTGATGTCTTCTTTGTTCGAGTATTCAGAGACAAGTCCACGCAAACCAGTCTCCTCTGGTTTAGAAAGATGGGATTCTATCTCCCACCTGATGTTGTGGCTTTATAGAGTATCTTCAGACCAACAGTCGTAGAACATCGAAAATTCACCGAAATTCCAGTCATTTTTCTCGTCTGTAGGACAATAGGTACTTGAATTCTATTTGTGTGTTTTTTTTCACGATCTGCTGTGGAATCGAAATATCTCATGAACTTTTAGATACGTAATTATTCCGATTTCCCCATCTTTGTTTAGACACTAGAGTGCTTCGAAAAATGAGGAAAATAAAAAAAATAAGAGCATTAACGTCCCTGACTCCAGCAGCAGATATAAACTAAGTCCACTCGGCGTTTCAGAAAAGTGATAAACACCACAGCAGCTGTAGGACTCAGAAATCTTTTCTGTCTGTGGGAGTGCCTTCAAACAAGCAGCTAAAACTCGGAAAGTGTTGAGCGTCCTGTTTAGAGCCACAGAGATATTTATTTCGACTTCCAGATATCGTTGTTGAGCGTGTAAAATCGGACAAAGCAGCTGATATCGGTTTCGGGATCTATTTCTCACTTGTGTGCGCGACGTTTCTCAGGGAGGAATTCTGGGAGGTTTCACAAGTGTGTCTCGATATTTTTAGAGTCTGTGTTCGAGTGTGACGGTATACACCGCAAAATTGGACCAAAATACTGTGCAGCGATCTTTCTGAAAGTGTATTTAAAGACATATTCAGTTGAATTTAATAACTTTTAAAGTAGCTCGTCCTCAAGGAGAAGGGAAGCATGTGGTATTTTCCACAATAGCATGTCAAGTGTCTCAGAGAGGAAGGATGGGCTCTTTCACATCTGTGCCACGGTCTTTCTAGAGTCTCTACTCAAGTGTGGCGTATACACCGCAAAACTGAAGTTAATGACTGTGCAGCAACCGTTTTGCAAGTGTGTTTAGAGACATATCCATTTGGATTTAATAACTCCTGAAGCAGCTCGTGCTCAAGGACAAGGGAGGGATGTGGTGTTTACCACAAAAGCGCGCAAGTATGCCGCGATTTTTTAGAGTCCGCGTTCAAGTGTGGTGGTGGTGGTGTTCCTCGGACTAAAACGTGTAATCAGGTCACTATTTTTTTAAAATATTCTAACGTCATTTGCAAAGCTCTTTCTCTCTTTGTCTCCTGTCACATCTTGAAGATATGTATGTGACAATATTCTGCATATTCGTCTCTGTTCATAGTCAGTATTCCCTCAGTTGTGAACAAGCGTGCTTACGCCGGAGTGGGTGAACGTCTTCCTTCTTGCGCTTCGGAAGACTGACTGGACTTTTATCAAATGACCTACAGTTACAGCACATGCATTTATCAGCATGAGTTGCGAAGTGTAACTTAACCCCCTCCTGCTGCATCTTCATTATTTGATGAAATGTATTCCTCTTCTCAATACATTTACCAAATATCATCGCTATCCAAGCATCATGCAAATGCCTATGGACACAGTCCTTAGCTGCATGATTACAGCTAATATACCTGTTAAACTCGTTCTTTTCCAACACAGACATCTTAATTATTGAACACGTAGTACAAGGTAAACAATTACGTCTGTCCCCCAGTCCAGTAGCCAGACACAGACTAAGCGAATTTCTCGCCATTTTTCCCCAGGCCGCCATGTTGGATTACGTCATCGGAGGGAATGGGGGAGGGCGAACAGTGTCTATTGGCAGTGGTGTTTTGAACTAAGTCAGCTGAACTCTGGACCTCAAGGTGAACATACTGGATGGAGCTACTGTCTAATCCTCGACCAATGATGACTCAAATTATTTAAATAAACGCTGTTCCACATTGCATACAAAATAAAGACTTAAATTTGTCCTGTCCAGCGGCCCAGCAGAGACATTCCTTTTCTTGTCAATTTCCAGA
The DNA here is from genome assembly GCF_023897955.1 of Schistocerca gregaria. Classification (NCBI taxonomy): domain Eukaryota; kingdom Metazoa; phylum Arthropoda; class Insecta; order Orthoptera; family Acrididae; genus Schistocerca; species Schistocerca gregaria. The sequence goes on from NC_064923.1 coordinate 404,849,208, forward strand.
TGGGGGAGGGGAGGGTTGGAGGGAAAGGGGAGGAGAGGGGGGTCAAGTTAGGTTAGTGGGGGGGGGTAGCCTAATTGACCTATTTTCTGCCAAAATCTGAATTTTATGCCTTGATGACAGTGTGACGTTGCCATATCTATGGCCATCATCTTGGATCCACCATGTTGAATAAATCTGGCAATAATGCAGAGTGCAGCGACGCCACCGTTGCCCCACAACTCTCGTTTTCATTTGACTATCCATTATATATGATCTATACTGAAGATAATAATGATTAATGTGTGAAGCTGGTGAATAATGAAGATGAATTCCTGTGCATCCTGTTTAGAAAGAATCTTGTTTCACTCACTCATGGTACTTGCTTTTGACAACAGTAATGCCTATTTTACTCTCCATCCTCAAATTTGTTTCTGTGCTGCTCGATATCTTGCACCATTTAAGACTCAAAATTCGAGTCGTCAGACTGAACGATACCACAATTCAGCTCCTGTCCAGATTCTGTGTTGTTTGGCCCATTGAAGACGACCAGCTCTTTGTGTCACTGTGGCCAATGGATTTCTGTGAGGCGTACAATTCCAAATGTTGACTGCATGCACTTCCGTTAGCAAAGTCCGCTCTGAAACTGGTTGAGAGATTCTTGTTGGGTTTGAAACAACAGTCATTGGAAAGCGCGACACTTGCCTCTAGTTGCTGTCGGTCAGGATCTCTATACGATCACTAGTCTTAGATCATATTACATGACTGAGTAGTACACTATTCTTTGCAGACAAGCTTTGCACTTCAAGTTCATCAACAAATCAATCGTCTTCGTTCACGACGTAGTCAACGGCTCGTCCTAACATGATATCTATACTCTGCCACTGTGTCCTGTCTCAACTTTGACCCATCTTGCTCTGATGATTCCATACAACCGAGTGGCGCTCACCACTTCAGTGCCATGACTTTCGTCAGCGACGGAGGGTCACAGGTCCACCTGGTACCAATTCTACGCCCTCTATACCTGTTCAAAGCTACTAATTTAGTTTCTGGGATGGGTGAGGGGGGGAGTGAGCTTACCTCACGAGCTAAACGCTGGAGACACTATGCTGTGGCATGTGGCCACAACAGGTCATACGAGAAAATAAATGCTAGAGTGTTCATAAATGTTACGGCGATTTAGTTGACGATGCCATGTCACATATGGCAACAAATTTAAGCCACTTGATCTACATATATTTTCCGCAAGTCACCGTGCGGTACGTGGTGGAGGGTACCTTGTACAATTACTAGTCGTTTGATTTCCTGTCCTTCTCGCAAGAAGAACGAGGGAAAAACAATTTCTATATGCTTCCGTACGAGCCCTAATTTCTCTTATCTTATCTTTGTTGTCCTTACGCGAAATGTCCGTTGGCGGCAGTAAATCGTTCTCCATTCATCTTCAAGTACCGCTTCGCCAAGTTTTCTCAACAGAGTTCCGCGAAAAGAACGTCGTCTCCCTCCAGGGATTGTCAAATGCGTTCACGAAGCATCTCCGTAATACTCGCGTTTGATGGAACCCGCAGGTAACACATCTAGCAGCGCGCCTCTGAATTGCTTCGATTCATTCCTTTAATCCGACCTGGAAATGGTCTCAAACACTCGAACGGTTCTCAGCGATGGTCGCACTTAAGTTCTATATGTGGTCTACTTTACAGATGAACCATACTTTCCTAAAACTTCTCTCAATGAATCGAAGTCGACCATTTGCCTTCTTCATTGCCATCTTCACGGGCTCGTTCCATTTCACATTTGCAACGCTACACCTATATATTTAATCAAGCAGCCCACAAATACTGCTGAATTCTAAGAATACTTCCCATCTACATTAACTTACATTCTACACTACTGGCCATTAAAATTGCTACACCACGAAGATGACGTGCTACAGACGCAAAATTTAACCGACAGGAAGAAGATGCTGTGATATGCAAATGATTAGCTTTTCAGAGTATTCACACAATGTTGGCGCCGGTGGTGACACCTATAACGTGCTGACGTGAGGAAAGTTATCAACCGATTTCGCATACACAAACAGCAGTTGACCGGCGTTGCCTGGTGAAACGTTGTTGTGATGCCTCGTGTAAGGAGGAGAAATGTGTACCATCACGTTTCCGACATTGATAAAGGTCGGATTGTAGCCTACCGCAATTGCGGTTTATCGTATCGCGACATTGCTGCTCGCGTTGGTCGAGATCCAATGACTGTTAGCAGAATATGGAATCGGTGGATTCAGGAGGGTAATACGGAACGCCATGCTGGATCCCAACGGCCTCGTATCACTAGCAGTCGAGATGACAGGGATCTTATCCGCATGCCTGTAACGGATCGTGCAGCCACGTCTCGATCCCTGAGTCAACAGCTGGGGACGTTTGCAAGACAACAACCATCTGCACGAACAGTTCGACGACGTTTGCAGCAGCATGGATTATCAGCTCGGAGACCATGGCTGCGGTTACCCTTGACGCTGCTTCACAGACAGGAGCGCTTGCGATGGTGTACTCAGTGACGAACCTGGGTGCACGAATGGCAAAATATCATTTTTTCGCATGAATCCGGGTTCTGTTTACAGCATCATGATGGTAGCATCCGTGTTTGGCGACACTGCGGTGAACCCACATTGGAAGCGTATATTCGTCATCGCCATACTGGCATATCACCCGGCGTGATGGTATGGGGTGCCATTGGTTACACGTCTCGGTCACCGCTTGTTCGCCCTGACGTCACTTTGAACAATGGACGTTACATTTTAGATGTGTTATGACCCGTGGCTCTACCCTTCATTCGATCCCTACAAAACCCTACATTTCAGCAGGATAATGCACGACCGCATGTTGCAGGTACTGTACGGGCCTTTCTGGATACAGAAAATGTTCAGCTGCTGCCCTGGCCAACACATTCTCCGGATCTCTCACCAACTGATAACGTCTGGTCAATGGTGGCCGAGCAACTGGCTCGTCAGAATACGCCAGTCACTACTCTTGATAAACTGTGGTATCGTGTTGAAGCTGCATGGGCAGCTGTACCTGTACATGCCATCCCGGCTCTGTTTGACTCAATGACCAGGCGTATCAAGGCCGTTATTACGGCCAGAGTTGGTTGTTCTGGGTACTGATTTCTCAGAATCTATGCACCCAAATTGCGTGAAAATGTAATGACATGTCGGTTGTAGTGTAATATATTTGTCCAATGAATACCCGTTTATCATCTGCATTTCTTCTTGGTGTAGAAATTATAATGGCCAGTAGTGTAATACCTTTAGAGGAAACTGTCATTCAGCACACCAACTTGAAGTTTTGTCTAAGCCATCTTGTGTCCTCTACTGTCACTCAGCGATGACACCTTTCCATACACCGTAGAGTCATCAGCAAAACAGCCTCAAGTTGTTGCAGACCCTGTCCGTTTGATCATTTGTGTCTATAAAGTACATAGAGCGGTCCTATTACACTTCTCTAGGGCACTCCTGACGATATCCTCGTCTAAGACGAACAGTCGCCATCGAGGACAACGTAATGCTTTCTATTACGAGTTCTGCAGAAGTCTTCGAGCTACTCATCTATCTGGAAACCTGTTCCATACTGTCGTATCTTAGTTAAGAGGGTCCAATGGAGTGTCGTGTCAAACGGTTTCCGGAAATTCTAAGTAAGAAATCTCCCTGCTGCCCTTCGTCCAGGGTTCGCAGGATATCATGGGAGAAAAGGGCAAGCCGAGTTTCGCATGAGCAATACTGTCTAAATCCGCACTGACTTGAGGACCTAAGCTTTACCGTCTCAGGGAAATTTATTATATTCGAACTGACTATATGTTCAAGAATTCTACAGCAAACTGATGTTATCGATCTGTAATTTTGCGGGTACGTTCTTTTATCCACACCGCGCTGTGCTTTATTTAGTACGCAGAACTTTCGTGTCTTCCGTGTGGGCGATCTTCTTCATTCCATACTACAAGAAGGGAATGTTATTTCATCCTGTGGTCCTCATCATGGGAAACGAGGACACTTCTTGAGCTCGTGGTGCCACGGGAAGGGCAGCTTTACGTGGCGAGGGTGCTCTTCTGAGCTATGCAGGCAGAGTGGGTGCAGGGTGATGGAGGCGGAGCTGTGCTCAGGGATGTCGAGGCGAGGCGCCCTCGTGACGTCGCCTCGTTCCCTTTGTCGGTAGTCACTATTAATGGAGCGCAGGTGGACCAACACGCCTCCTCGGCTTTCACATTGGCCGCCGCGAGTACCTGGCGGTGTGGAAGACTGCCATCCATCCGCAGGGATTAAGGCCGCGCCCGGCATGGAAGATCTCTCCAGTAGTTCTTAACGCCCCGGTGGAGGGTGACTACATACTTCAGCCCGACGACATACCAGAGCTTAGAGGCTTGAGAACAAGAGGCTGCCGACAGCCATCTGTATTGAGGAGGAAAAATTGGATCGGTAACATAAACCAGTCCACAACTGTATCATGGTTCCCATTAAAAAAGGTATTGAAGGCCATGGGGTCAGTACACGGCTCTCTCAGTCGTTGTCAACTTTCCAGACGATGAAGTCGCCGCTTCTCGTTCAAGTCTCTCCTCGGTAAGGCCTAACGAGGATATGTCCATATCGTTGCGGTTCTCCCACTAAAGCAGTGGTCCTAAACTTGGGGTAATTTGCCGGCCGTAGTGGCCGAGCGGTTCTAGGCACTACAGTCTGGAACCGCGCGACCGCTACGGTCGCATGGAAGTGTATGATGTCCTTAGGTTAGTTAGGTTTAAGTAGTTGTAAGTTCTAGGGGACTGATGGCCACAAAAGTTAAGTCCCATAGTGCTCAGAGCCATTTGAACCTTATTTTTGGGTAATTACCTCATCAGGAGTGAAGTGTTTTGAGCGTTTAATTATATTTGTCATGAAACTAAATTGTTTTTAAATAATATGCTGTTATTGCTATTTCGTTAGACTGTAATACTGATTATTGTAATTGATGCACCAAACAGCTGCTTATAACAAGTAACCTTTTAGGACGCTATATGTTTACATATGTGAAAATATAGCGTCGTAAGAGTGGAACTGTCAAACTACTGTCACACCGCAATTAATATTTTATTTTCAACCTATTTACATCACTTATTGTCTTATTAAAACGGTGACAGTTATAAGACAGTTCACTAACAACATACTGTGGACGTCACATCAATGGAGACGTATTTGTCAGTGCCGATAAAAGGAAACAGTCTGTCGCGAGTAAAGATTACTTATTATAAGCAGCTGCTTGGTGCTTCTAATAATCTCGTCATTATCAGATATTTGCTGCTGGTCTTAAAGAAGAAAAATTGTTGACTGTAATATTGTTTACGAAAGTTACTAATAATTACTTTTCTCCCAAATAGAAGCATTAACGCATGACACATTGTGGTGTGGGTTACAGTTTGTGAAACAAATATGCGAACAACGTCTTTCTCACATAGCCCACCCCGTACACACTCATTTTATACTACACAATGTGATCGAAAGTATCCGGACACCTGGCTGAAAATGACATACAAGTTCGTGGTGCCCTCCATCGGTACTGCTGGAATTCAGTATGGTGTTGGCCCATCCTTAGCTTTGATGACAGCTTCCACTCTCGCAGGTATACGTTCAATCCGGGGCTGGAAGGTTTCTTGGGCAATGGCAGCCCATTCTTCACGGAGTGATGCACTGAGGAGAGGTTTCGGTGTCGGTGTCGGCGTTCCAAGACATCCCAAAAGTTTTCTGTAGGATTCAGGCCAGGACTCTGTGCAGGCCAGTCCATTCATTACAGGGATGTTATTGTCGTGTAACCACTCCTCCACAGGCCGTGCATTATGAACAGGTGCTCGATCGTGTTGAAAGATGCAATCACCATCCCCAAATTGCGAAGCAAGAGGTTGCTTAAAACTTCGATGTAGGCCTGTGCTGTGATAGTGCCACGCAAAACAACAAGGGGAGGAAGCCCCCGCCCCCTCCCCCCTCTCATGAAAAACACGATCACACCGTAGCATCACCGCCTCCGAATTTTACTTTTGGCACTACACGCGCTGGCAGATGACGTTCACCGGGCATTCGCCATACCTACACCCCGCCACCGGATCGCCACATTGTGTACTATGACTCGTCATTCCATAAAATGTTTTTCCACTGTTCAATCGTCTAGTGTTTTCGCGCCTTACACCAAGCGAGGTGTCGCTTGGCATTTACCAGCGTGATGTATGACTTATGAGCAGCCTCTCGACCAAGAAATCCAAGTTTTCTCAACTCCCGCCTAATTGTCATAGAACTTGCAGTGGATCCTGATGCAGTTCGGAATTTCTGTGTGATGGTCTGGAAGGATGTCTGCCTATTACGCATTGCGACACTCTTGAACTGCCGGCGGTCTCTTGACAGTCAACAGACGAGATCGGCCAGTACGCTTTTGTGCTGTACGTGTCGCTTCACGTTTCCACTTCACTATCACATCGGAAACAGTGGACCTAGGGATGTTTAGGAGTGTGGAAATCTCGCGTACAGACGTGTGACACCCAAATAATGGTTTAAATGGCTCTGAGCACTATGGGACTTAACATCTGATGCCATCAGTCCCCTAGAACTTAGAACAACTTAAACCTTACTAATTTAAGAACATCACACACATCCACGCCCTAGGCAGGATTCGAACTTGCGGTCGTAGAAGTCGCGCGGTTCCAGTAAGAAGCGCCTAGAACCGCTCGGCCACAACGGCCGGCGACACCCAAAAACCTGACCACGTTCGAAGTTCGTGAGTTTCGCGGAGCGCCCCATTCTGCTCTCTCACCATGTCTCACGATTACTGAGGTCGCTGATATGGAGTACCTGGTAGGTGTCAGCACAATGCATCTAATACGAAAAACGTTTGTTTTTGGGAGTGTCCGGATACTTTTGATCACATTGTGTGTATACCATGCATTTTATGATAGTATGTTTGAGACATACGTATCACATGTTTGAATGTCTCTTGAAAAATACCTCCTCCAAGTTGTATGTAGTTCCTTAATAGACCAGAAGTTTCTTCATTATGCGCTTCACAATAATAAATGAACTAATTGACAGCACAACACAACAGTAACTGTGTAATGGTTGCTACATTTCTGTAGAGCCTACACTGTATCATTATTGTTTTTGTTGTTGTTGCTGGTGATGCCGTTGTTATTAGTGGCAGTGGTAAGACACAAAGCGCTGGTAGCCTTCCAGTTTCTGAAAGTTCAGAAATAAGGCTTCCATCAGTAAAGTGAATTATAAACTATAGACTTAGGTATTGTGCAAACATTTTAATTTCGTTGATTTTAAATGGAGGCGCAGGGCGTAGGTGAAGCAAGTGTCGTTAGGGAGAGGAATGGCGCAGAGGAAGCGTGTTAGCTTTCTTTTGTGAGAAATAGTAGACAGAAATCGCGAAGCACTGAAAATTGCTTCATCATACTACGGAAAAAGGTTGTTATAAATAAGCAATAGCAATTGTCTCGTTGATTTTCTACTTCGTGGTTTAATAAAATCTACAAAAACTATACATCATTTGTCTTCCTACATTTTAAATATGAAAGTGTTCAAAGAAAATGAACAGCAATAGCAGCCCTCGGTTGCAAAAGGATGCTTTTGACGCAGGTTTCGGCACTGCTACTGAAACGTCCCCTTCGAAAATTTTATTAAATGACAGTGCTGGAAAACCTCTACGTTATTTGATTTTAAAACAGCTGAGCAAAACTGAATGTACTCAGACATTTCTCTCTTTACTTATTCTGATCAACACTAAACTGACACACAATATTTTTGGTGCAACACTATCTGATTTTCAATAATCACTACAAAAGAATGGCCCTGACTAACAATAACCTGTAACTGTCATGAATCACTTACCTCACAAAAATCTTCGTTACTCGAACTAATGCAATACAGCGAGCGCCAATACTGCCAGCTAAATGAAAGATTCTAACTACTGAAGGCACCAACTACTGATAGGCATAGTTGGCAAATGAAAGATTTTGATAGAGAACAAACAATGTATTTATATATATCATGATAGCCAGTATTACAAATTTCCTCTTTCTGACGGACACACGTCCATATCGTCCGCTCTCAAAACTCTGGCATCTCTGTCCCCACATCCACAACTGTTGGCAGCTCACCTTAACTGCGTAACGCTACGCGCTGTTAACATCCAACTGCCCAACACTACAATAGCGAATATTCCAACAATGCAAACCAGCAACAGACTGCACACAGCACAGTCAGTGATTTTCATACAGAGCGCTACGTGGTGTTACAAACAAAAAAACCTAAACAGCCTACTTACACTAAGTGTGCCTTCATCAGAAATAAAGCTCTCAAATTGGTCTATAACATATTTGCAAAACTACAGGAAAGAAAATTTTTTTAAAGTGTAAGTTCTGGCTAGTAGTACCTGCCACATATCAAACTAAAAATCAAGCGATAAAGCTTCAGTCACAACATTTGTAAAACTGAATACATAAAAGACAAGCCACAATGGGCTGCTCACATGAGTCGAGCTACGGTAGCATCAGACTGGGCACTCTTGGTGTAATGTTCACTTGCCCGCAGTTGCTAATGCTGGCGTCTCAGTCTGATGCTACCGTAGCTCGACTCATGTGAGCAGCCCATAGAGGCTTGACTTTTATGTATTCTGTTTTACAAATGTTGTGAATGAAGCTTTATCTCTTGATTTTTTACTTTAATACGAGCATTTAAGCACTGTTTTTCTTTTGTAGTACTAGCCAGTATTTAAATTAAAACTTTTTTCTTTCCTATAATTTTGTAATTATGTTATAGGTCAATTTGAGAGTTTTATTTCTGATGAACGCACCCATAGCAAGAGCCCTTTTTTGCGACCGATGGCTGCTATTACTGTTAATTTTACTTTGTAAATGGTCGCTGACCACGCAGTCATGTTAAAGAAAAATATAAAAACAATCTTTTATTGTAAAGTTTAGTTAAGTGCTAATGTTGGGAGACCAGAGGGCGGGGGGGGGGGGGGGGGGGGGGGTACTAGCTAACATCTGAATACGTCCACGGATAACAATCGCAGAAATGTTAGGAGCCACTATGCTCAGGAAATATCGCAGTCTGTTCCGAGAATTGAAGACTGGCAAGCCCTTGCCGGTAGGCTACAACTCGGGTCAACGCAGCTTGCTATGACCGCTCTTATACACCAGTACTCTGCAGCCGCCTGGCAGTGTGTGCCGGAGAGTACTTCTGGTATCACTACTGTGTTGACCGTTCTTATACACCAGTACTCTGCAGCCGCCTGGCAGTGTGTGCCGGAGAGTACTTCTGGTATCACTACTGTGTTGACCGTTCTTATACACCAGTACTCTGCAGCCGCCTGGCAGTGTGTGCCGGAGAGTACTTCTGGCATCACTACTGTGTTGACCGTTCTTATACACCAGTACTCTGCAGCCGCCTGGCAGTGTGTGCCGGAGAGTACTTCTGGCATCACTACTGTGTTGACCGTTCTTATACACCAGTACTCTGCAGCCGCCTGGCAGTGTGTGCCGGAGAGTACTTCTGGTATCACTACTGTGTTGACCGTTCTTATACACCAGTACTCTGCAGCCGCCTGGCTGTGTGTGCCGGAGAGTACTTCTGGCATCACTACTGTGTTGACCGTTCTTATACACCAGTACTCTGCAGCCGCCTGGCAGTGTGTGCCGGAGAGTACTTCTGGTATCACTACTGTGTTGACCGTTCTTATACACCAGTACTCTGCAGCCGCCTGGCAGTGTGTGCCGGAGAGTACTTCTGGCATCACTACTGTGTTGACCGTTCTTATACACCAGTACTCTGCAGCCGCCTGGCAGTGTGTGTCGGAGAGTACTTCTGGTATCACTACTGTGTTGACCGTTCTTATACACCAGTACTCTGCAGCCGCCTGGCTGTGTGTGCCGGAGAGTACTTCTGGCATCACTACTGTGTTGACCGTTCTTATACACCAGTACTCTGCAGCCGCCTGGCAGTGTGTGCCGGAGAGTACTTCTGGCATCACTACCGTGTTGACCGTTCTTATACACCAGTACTCTGCAGCCGCCTGGCAGTGTGTGCCGGAGAGTACTTCTGGCATCACTACTGTGTTGACCGTTCTTATACACCAGTACTCTGCAGCCACCTGGCAGTGTGTGCCGGAGAGTACTTCTGGCATCACTACTGTGTTGACCGTTCTTATACACCAGTACTCTGCAGCCGCCTGGCAGTGTGTGCCGGAGAGTACTTCTGGCATCACTACTGTGTTGACCGTTCTTATACACCAGTACTCTGCAGCCGCCTGGCAGTGTGTGCCGGAGAGTACTTCTGGCATCACTACTGTGTTGACCGTTCTTATACACCAGTACTCTGCAGCCGCCTGGCAGTGTGTGACGGAGAGTACTTCTGGCATCACTACTGTGTTGACCGTTCTTATACACCAGTACTCTGCAGCTGCCTGGCAGTGTGTGACGGAGAGTACTTCTGGCATCACTACTGTGTTGACCGTTCTTATACACCAGTACTCTGCAGCCGCCTGGCAGTGTGTGCCGGAGAGTACTTCTGGCATCACTACTGTGTTGACCGTTCTTATACACCAGTACTCTGCAGCCGCCTGGCAGTGTGTGACGGAGAGTACTTCTGGCATCACTACTGTGTTGACCGTTCTTATACACCAGTACTCTGCAGCCGCCTGGCAGTGTGTGCCAGAGAGTACTTCTGGTATCACTACTGTGTTGACCGTTCTTATACACCAGTACTCTGCAGCCGCCTGGCAGTGTGTGCCGGAGAGTACTTCTGGTATCACTACTGTGTTGACCGTTCTTATACACCAGTACTCTGCAGCCGCCTGGCAGTGTGTGACGAGGAGTACTTCTGGCATCATTACTGTGTTGACCGTTCTTATACACCAGTACTCTGCAGCCGCCTGGCAGTGTGTGACGGAGAGTACTTCTGGCATCACTACTGTGTTGACCGTTCTTATACACCAGTACTCTGCAGCCGCCTGGCAGTGTGTGCCGGAGAGTACTTCTGGTATCACTACTGTGTTGACCGTTCTTATACACCAGTACTCTGCAGCCGCCTGGCAGTGTGAGACGGAGAGTACTTCTGGCATCACTACTGTGTTGACCGTTCTTATACACCAGTACTCTGCAGCCGCCTGGCAGTGTGTGACGGAGAGTACTTCTGGCATCACTACTGTGTTGACCGTTCTTATACACCAGTACTCTGCAGCCGCCTGGCAGTGTGTGCCGGAGAGTACTTCTGGTATCACTACTGTGTTGACCGTTCTTATACACCAGTACGCTGCAGCCGCCTGGCTGTGTGTGCCGGAGAGTACTTCTGGTATCACTACTGTGTCAATCGTTCTTATACACCAGTAATCTGCAGCCGCCTGGCAGTGTGTGACGGAGAGTACTTCTGGCATCACTACTGTGTTGACCGTTCTTATACACCAGTACTCTGCAGCCGCCTGGCAGTGTGTGACGGAGAGTACTTCTGGCATCACTACTGTGTTGACCGTTCTTATAAACCAGTACTCTGCAGCCGCCTGGCAGTGTGTGACGGAGAGTACTTCTGGCATCACTACTGTGTTGAGCGTTCTTATACACCAGTACGCTGCAGCCGCCTGGCAGTGTGTGACGGAGAGTACTTCTGGCATCACTACTGTGTTGACCGTTCTTATACACCAGTACTCTGCAGCCGCCTGGCAGTGTGTGCCGGAGAGTACTTCTGGTATCACTACTGTGTTGACTGTTCTTATACACCAGTACTCTGCAGCCGCCTGGCAGTGTGTGACGGAGAGTACTTCTGGCATCACTACTGTGTTGACCGTTCTTATACACCAGTACTCTGCAGCCGCCTGGCAGTGTGTGACGGAGAGTACTACTGGCATCACTACTGTGTTAACCGTTCTTATACACCAGTACTCTGCAGCCGCATGGCAGTGTGAGACGGAGAGTACTTCTGGCATCACTACTGTGTTGAGCGTTCTTATACACCAGTACTCTGCAGCCGCCTGGCAGTGTGTGACGGAGAGTATTTCTGGCATCACTACTGTGTTGACCGTTCTTATACACCAGTACTCTGCAGCCGCCTGGCTGTGTGTGCCGGAGAATACTTCTGGTATCACTACTGTGTTGACCGTTCTTATACACCAGTACTCTGCAGCCGCCTGGCTGTGTGTGCCGGAGAGTACTTCTGGTATCACTACTGTGTTAACCGTTCTTATACACCAGTACTCTGCAGCCGCCTGGCAGTGTGTGACGGAGAGTACTTCTGGCATCACTACTGTGTTGACCGTTCTTATACACCAGTACTCTGCAGCCGCCTGGCAGTGTGTGCCGGCGAGTACTTCTGGTATCACTACTGTGTTGACCGTTCTTATACACCAGTACTCTGCAGCCGCCTGGCTGTGTGTGCCGGAGAGTACTTCTGGTATCACTACTGTGTTAACCGTTCTTATACACCAGTACTGTGCAGCCGCCTGGCTGTGTGTGCCGGAGAGTACTTCTGGTATCACTACTGTGTTAACCGTTCTTATACACCGGGACTCTGCAGCCACCTGGCTGTGTGTGCCGGAGAGTACTTCCGGTATCACTACTGTGTTAACCGTTCTCATACACCAGTACTCTGCAGCCGCCTGGCTGTGTGTGCCGGAGAGTACTTCTGGTATCACTACTGTGTTGACCGTTCTTTTACACCAGTACTCTGCAGCCGCCTGGCAGTGTGTGCCGGAGAGATCTTCTGGTATCACTACTGTGTTAACCGTTCTTATACACCAGGACACTGCAGCCGCCTGGCTGTGTGTGCCGGAGAGTACTTCTGGTATCACTACTGTGTTAACCGTTCTTTTACACCAGTACTCTGCAGCCGCTTGGCTGTGTGTGCCGGAGAGTACTTCTGGCATCACTACTGTGTTGACCGTTCTTATACACCAGTACTCTGCCGCCTCCTGGCAGTGTGTGCCGGAGAGTACTTCTGGTATCACTACTGTGTTGACCGTTCTTTTACACCAGTACTCTGCAGCCGCCTGGCAGTGTGTGCCGGAGAGTACTTCTGGTATCACTACTGTGTTGACCGTTCTTATACACCAGTACTCTGCAGCCGCCTGGCTGTGTGTGCCGGAGAGTACTTCTGGTATCACTACTGTGTTAACGTTCTTATACACCAAAACTCTGCAGCCTCCTGGCAGTGTGTGCCGGAGAGTACTTCTGGTATCACTACTGTGTTGACCGTTCTTTTACACCAGTACTCTGCAGCCGCCTGGCAGTGTGTGCCGGAGAGTACTTCTGGTATCACTACTGTGTTGACCGTTCTTATACACCAGTACTCTGCAGCCGCCTGGCTGTGTGTGCCGGAGAGTACTTCTGGTATCACTACTGTGTTAACCGTTCTTATACACCAGTACTCTGCAGCCTCCTGGCAGTGTGTGCAGGAGAGTACTTCTGGTATCACTACTGTATTGACCGTTCTTTTACACCAGTACTCTGCAGCCGCCTGGCAGTGTGTGCCGGAGAGTACTTCTGGTATCACTACTGTGTTGACCATTCTTATACACCAGTACTCTGCACCCGCCTGGCAGTGTGTGCCGGAGAGTACTTCTGGTATCACTACTGTGTTAACCGTTCTTATACACCAGTACTCTGCAGCCTCCTGGCAGTGTGTGCCGGAGAGTACTTCTGGTATCACTACTGTGTTGACCATTCTTATACACCAGTACTCTGCAGCCTCCTGGCAGTGTGTGCCGGAGAGTACTTCTGGTATCACTACTGTGTTGACCGTTCTTATACACCAGTACTCTGCAGCCGCGTGGCTGTGTGTGCCGGAGAGTACTTCTGGTATCAATACTGTGTTAACCGTTCTTATACACCAGTACTCTGCAGCCTCCTGGCAGTGTGTGCCGGAGAGTACTTCTGGTATCACTACTGTGTTGACCGTTCTTATACACCAGTACTCTGCAGCCGCCTGGCAGTGTGTGCCGGAGAGTACTTCTGGTATCACTACTGTGTTGACCGTTCTTATACACGAGTACTCTGCAACCTCCTGGCAGTGTATGCCGGAGAGTACTTCTGGTATCACTACTGTGTTGACCGTTCTTTTACACCAGTACTCTGCAGCCTCCTGGCAGTGTGTGCCGGAGAGTACTTCTGGTATCACTACTGTGTTGACCATTCTTATACACCAGTACTCTGCAGCCGCCTGGCAGTGTGTGCCGGAGAGTACTTCTGGTATCACTACTGTGTTGACCGTTCTTATACACCAGTACTCTGCAGCCGCCTGGCAGTGTGTGCCGGAGAGTACTTCTGGTATCACTACTGTGTTAACCGTTCTTATACACCAGTACTCTGCAGCCTCCTGGCAGTGTGTGCCGGAGAGTACTTCTGGTATCACTACTGTGTTGACCGTTCTTTTACACCAGTACTCTGCAGCCTCCTGGCAGTGTATGCCGGAGAGTACTTCTGGTATCACTACTGTGTTAACCGTTCTTTTACACCAGTACTCTGCAGCCTCCTGGCAGTGTGTGCCGGAGAGTACTTCTGGTATCACTACTGTGTTGACGATTCTTATACACCAGTACTCTGCAGCCGCCTGGCAGTGTGTGCCGGAGAGTACTTCTGGTATCACTACTGTGTTGACCGTTCTTATACACCAGTACTCTGCAGCCGCCTGGCTGTGTGTGCCGGAGAGTACTTCTGGTATCACTACTGTGTTAACCGTTCTTATACACCAGTACTCTGCAGCCTCCTGGCAGTGTGTGCCGGAGAGTACTTCTGGTATCACTACTGTGTTGACCGTTCTTTTACACCAGTACTCTGCAGCCGCCTGGCAGTGTGTGCCGGAGAGTACTTCTGGTATCACTACTGTGTTGACCGTTCTTATACACCAGTACTCTGCAGCCGCCTGGCTGTGTGTGCCGGAGAGTACTTCTGGCATCACTACTGTGTTGACCGTTCTTATACACCAGTACTCTGCAGCCGCCTGGCAGTGTGTGCCGGAGAGTACTTCTGGTATCACTACTGTGTTGACCGTTCTTATACACCAGTACTCTGCAGCCGCCTGGCAGTGTGTGCCGGAGAGTACTTCTGGCATCACTACTGTGTTGACCGTTCTTATACACCAGTACTCTGCAGCCGCCTGGCAGTGTGTGCCGGAGAGTACTTCTGGTATCACTACTGTGTTGACCGTTCTTATACACCAGTACTCTGCAGCCGCCTGGCTGTGTGTGCCGGAGAGTACTTCTGGCATCACTACTGTGTTGACCGTTCTTATACACCAGTACTCTGCAGCCGCCTGTCAGTGTGTGCCGGAGAGTACTTCTGGCATCACTACCGTGTTGACCGTTCTTATACACCAGTACTCTGCAGCCGCCTGGCAGTGTGTGCCGGAGAGTACTTCTGGCATCACTACTGTGTTGACCGTTCTTATACACCAGTACTCTGCAGCCGCCTGGCAGTGTGTGCCGGAGAGTACTTCTGGCATCACTACTGTGTTGACCGTTCTTATACACCAGTACTCTGCAGCCGCCTGGCAGTGTGTGCCGGAGAGTACTTCTGGCACCACTACTGTGTTGACCGTTCTTATACACCAGTACTCTGCAGCCGCCTGGCAGTGTGTGCCGGAGAGTACTTCTGGCATCACTACTGTGTTGACCGTTCTTATACACCAGTACTCTGCAGCCGCCTGGCAGTGTGTGACGGAGAGTACTTCTGGCATCACTACTGTGTTGACCGTTCTTATACACCAGTACTCTGCAGCCGCCTGGCAGTGTGTGACGGAGAGTACTTCTGGCATCACTACTGTGTTGACCGTTCTTATACACCAGTACTCTGCAGCCGCCTGGCAGTGTGTGCCGGAGAGTACTTCTGGCATCACTACTGTGTTGACCGTTCTTATACACCAGTACTCTGCAGCCGCCTGGCAGTGTGTGACGGAGAGTACTTCTGGCATCACTACTGTGTTGACCGTTCTTATACACCAGTACTCTGCAGCCGCCTGGCAGTGTGTGCCAGAGAGTACTTCTGGTATCACTACTGTGTTGACCGTTCTTATACACCAGTACTCTGCAGCCGCCTGGCAGTGTGTGCCGGAGAGTACTTCTGGTATCACTACTGTGTTGACCGTTCTTATACACCAGTACTCTGCAGCCGCCTGGCAGTGTGTGACGAGGAGTACTTCTGGCATCATTACTGTGTTGACCGTTCTTATACACCAGTACTCTGCAGCCGCCTGGCAGTGTGTGACGGAGAGTACTTCTGGCATCACTACTGTGTTGACCGTTCTTATACACCAGTACTCTGCAGCCGCCTGGCAGTGTGTGCCGGAGAGTACTTCTGGTATCACTACTGTGTTGACCGTTCTTATACACCAGTACTCTGCAGCCGCCTGGCAGTGTGAGACGGAGAGTACTTCTGGCATCACTACTGTGTTGACCGTTCTTATACACCAGTACTCTGCAGCCGCCTGGCAGTGTGTGACGGAGAGTACTTCTGGCATCACTACTGTGTTGACCGTTCTTATACACCAGTACTCTGCAGCCGCCTGGCAGTGTGTGCCGGAGAGTACTTCTGGTATCACTACTGTGTTGACCGTTCTTATACACCAGTACGCTGCAGCCGCCAGGCTGTGTGTGCCGGAGAGTACTTCTGGTATCACTACTGTGTCAATCGTTCTTATACACCAGTAATCTGCAGCCGCCTGGCAGTGTGTGACGGAGAGTACTTCTGGCATCACTACTGTGTTGACCGTTCTTATACACCAGTACTCTGCAGCCGCCTGGCAGTGTGTGACGGAGAGTACTTCTGGCATCACTACTGTGTTGACCGTTCTTATAAACCAGTACTCTGCAGCCGCCTGGCAGTGTGTGACGGAGAGTACTTCTGGCATCACTACTGTGTTGAGCGTTCTTATACACCAGTACGCTGCAGCCGCCTGGCAGTGTGTGACGGAGAGTACTTCTGGCATCACTACTGTGTTGACCGTTCTTATACACCAGTACTCTGCAGCCGCCTGGCAGTGTGTGCCGGAGAGTACTTCTGGTATCACTACTGTGTTGACTGTTCTTATACACCAGTACTCTGCAGCCGCCTGGCAGTGTGTGACGGAGAGTACTTCTGGCATCACTACTGTGTTGACCGTTCTTATACACCAGTACTCTGCAGCCGCCTGGCAGTGTGTGACGGAGAGTACTACTGGCATCACTACTGTGTTAACCGTTCTTATACACCAGTACTCTGCAGCCGCATGGCAGTGTGAGACGGAGAGTACTTCTGGCATCACTACTGTGTTGAGCGTTCTTATACACCAGTACTCTGCAGCCGCCTGGCAGTGTGTGACGGAGAGTATTTCTGGCATCACTACTGTGTTGACCGTTCTTATACACCAGTACTCTGCAGCCGCCTGGCTGTGTGTGCCGGAGAATACTTCTGGTATCACTACTGTGTTGACCGTTCTTATACACCAGTACTCTGCAGCCGCCTGGCTGTGTGTGCCGGAGAGTACTTCTGGTATCACTACTGTGTTAACCGTTCTTATACACCAGTACTCTGCAGCCGCCTGGCAGTGTGTGACGGAGAGTACTTCTGGCATCACTACTGTGTTGACCGTTCTTATACACCAGTACTCTGCAGCCGCCTGGCAGTGTGTGCCGGCGAGTACTTCTGGTATCACTACTGTGTTGACCGTTCTTATACACCAGTACTCTGCAGCCGCCTGGCTGTGTGTGCCGGAGAGTACTTCTGGTATCACTACTGTGTTAACCGTTCTTATACACCAGTACTGTGCAGCCGCCTGGCTGTGTGTGCCGGAGAGTACTTCTGGTATCACTACTGTGTTAACCGTTCTTATACACCGGGACTCTGCAGCCACCTGGCTGTGTGTGCCGGAGAGTACTTCCGGTATCACTACTGTGTTAACCGTTCTCATACACCAGTACTCTGCAGCCGCCTGGCTGTGTGTGCCGGAGAGTACTTCTGGTATCACTACTGTGTTGACCGTTCTTTTACACCAGTACTCTGCAGCCGCCTGGCAGTGTGTGCCGGAGAGATCTTCTGGTATCACTACTGTGTTAACCGTTCTTATACACCAGGACACTGCAGCCGCCTGGCTGTGTGTGCCGGAGAGTACTTCTGGTATCACTACTGTGTTAACCGTTCTTTTACACCAGTACTCTGCAGCCGCTTGGCTGTGTGTGCCGGAGAGTACTTCTGGTATCACTACTGTGTTGACCGTTCTTTTACACCAGTACTCTGCAGCCTCCTGGCAGTGTGTGCCGGAGAGTACTTCTGGTATCACTACTGTGTTGACCGTTCTTTTACACCAGTACTCTGCAGCCGCCTGGCAGTGTGTGCCGGAGAGTACTTCTGGTATCACTACTGTGTTGACCGTTCTTATACACCAGTACTCTGCAGCCGCCTGGCTGTGTGTGCCGGAGAGTACTTCTGGTATCACTACTGTGTTAACGTTCTTATACACCAAAACTCTGCAGCCTCCTGGCAGTGTGTGCCGGAGAGTACTTCTGGTATCACTACTGTGTTGACCGTTCTTTTACACCAGTACTCTGCAGCCGCCTGGCAGTGTGTGCCGGAGAGTACTTCTGGTATCACTACTGTGTTGACCGTTCTTATACACCAGTACTCTGCAGCCGCCTGGCTGTGTGTGCCGGAGAGTACTTCTGGTATCACTACTGTGTTAACCGTTCTTATACACCAGTACTCTGCAGCCTCCTGGCAGTGTGTGCAGGAGAGTACTTCTGGTATCACTACTGTATTGACCGTTCTTTTACACCAGTACTCTGCAGCCGCCTGGCAGTGTGTGCCGGAGAGTACTTCTGGTATCACTACTGTGTTGACCATTCTTATACACCAGTACTCTGCACCCGCCTGGCAGTGTGTGCCGGAGAGTACTTCTGGTATCACTACTGTGTTAACCGTTCTTATACACCAGTACTCTGCAGCCTCCTGGCAGTGTGTGCCGGAGAGTACTTCTGGTATCACTACTGTGTTGACCATTCTTATACACCAGTACTCTGCAGCCTCCTGGCAGTGTGTGCCGGAGAGTACTTCTGGTATCACTACTGTGTTGACCGTTCTTATACACCAGTACTCTGCAGCCGCGTGGCTGTGTGTGCCGGAGAGTACTTCTGGTATCAATACTGTGTTAACCGTTCTTATACACCAGTACTCTGCAGCCTCCTGGCAGTGTGTGCCGGAGAGTACTTCTGGTATCACTACTGTGTTGACCGTTCTTATACACCAGTACTCTGCAGCCGCCTGGCAGTGTGTGCCGGAGAGTACTTCTGGTATCACTACTGTGTTGACCGTTCTTATACACGAGTACTCTGCAACCTCCTGGCAGTGTATGCCGGAGAGTACTTCTGGTATCACTACTGTGTTGACCGTTCTTTTACACCAGTACTCTGCAGCCTCCTGGCAGTGTGTGCCGGAGAGTACTTCTGGTATCACTACTGTGTTGACCATTCTTATACACCAGTACTCTGCAGCCGCCTGGCAGTGTGTGCCGGAGAGTACTTCTGGTATCACTACTGTGTTGACCGTTCTTATACACCAGTACTCTGCAGCCGCCTGGCAGTGTGTGCCGGAGAGTACTTCTGGTATCACTACTGTGTTAACCGTTCTTATACACCAGTACTCTGCAGCCTCCTGGCAGTGTGTGCCGGAGAGTACTTCTGGTATCACTACTGTGTTGACCGTTCTTTTACACCAGTACTCTGCAGCCTCCTGGCAGTGTATGCCGGAGAGTACTTCTGGTATCACTACTGTGTTGACCGTTCTTTTACACCAGTACTCTGCAGCCTCCTGGCAGTGTGTGCCGGAGAGTACTTCTGGTATCACTACTGTGTTGACGATTCTTATACACCAGTACTCTGCAGCCGCCTGGCAGTGTGTGCCGGAGAGTACTTCTGGTATCACTACTGTGTTGACCGTTCTTATACACCAGTACTCTGCAGCCGCCTGGCTGTGTGTGCCGGAGAGTACTTCTGGTATCACTACTGTGTTAACCGTTCTTATACACCAGTACTCTGCAGCCTCCTGGCAGTGTGTGCCGGAGAGTACTTCTGGTATCACTACTGTGTTGACCGTTCTTTTACACCAGTACTCTGCAGCCTCCTGGCAGTGTGTGCCGGAGAGTACTTCTGGTATCACTACTGTGTTGACCATTCTTATACACCAGTACTCTGCAGCCGCCTGGCAGTGTGTGCCGGAGAGTACTTCTGGTATCACTACTGTGTTGACCGTTCTTATACACCAGTACTCTGCAGCCGCCTGGCTGTGTGTGCCGGAGAGTACTTCTGGTATCACTACTGTGTTAACCGTTCTTATACACCAGTACTCTGCAGCCGCCTGGCAGTGTGTGCCGGAGACTACTTCTGGCATCACTACTGTGTTGACCGTTCTTATACACCAGTACTCTGCAGCCGCCTGGCAGTGTGTGCCGGAGAGTACTTCTGGTATCACTACTGTGTTGACCGTTCTTATACACCAGTACTCTGCAGCCGCCTGGCCGTGTGTGCCGGAGAGTACTTCTGGTATCACTACTGTGTTAACCGTTCTTATACACCAGTACTCTGCAGCCTCCTGGCAGTGTGTGCAGGAGAGTACTTCTGGTATCACTACTGTATTGACCGTTCTTTTACACCAGTACTCTGCAGCCGCCTGGCAGTGTGTGCCGGAGAGTACTTCTGGTATCACTACTGTGTTGACCATTCTTATACACCAGTACTCTGCAGCCGCCTGGCAGTGTGTGCCGGAGAGTACTTCTGGTATCACTACTGTGTTAACCGTTCTTATACACCAGTACTCTGCAGCCTCCTGGCAGTGTGTACCGGAGAGTACTTCTGGTATCACTACTGTGTTAACCGTTCTTATACACCAGTACTCTGCAGCCGCCTGGCAGTGTGTGCCGGAGAGTACTGCTGGTATCACTACTGTGTTGACCGTTCTTATACACCAGTACTCTGCAGCCGCGTGGCTATGTGTGCCGGAGAGTACTTCTGGTATCACCACTGTGTTAACCATTCTTATACACCAGTACTCTGCAGCCTCCTGGCAGTGTGTGCCGGAGAGTACTTCTGGTATCACTACTGTGTTGACCGTTCTTATACACCAGTACTCTGCAGCCGCCTGGCAGTGTGTGCCGGAGAGTACTTCTGGTATCACTACTGTGTTGACCGTTCTTATACACCAGTACTCTGCAACCTCCTGGCAGTGTATGCCGGAGAGTACATCTGGTATCACTACTGTGTTGACCGTTCTTTTACACCAGTACTCTGCAGCCTCCTGGCAGTGTGTGCCGGAGAGTACTTCTGGTATCACTACTGTGTTGACCATTCTTATACACCAGTACTCTGCAGCCGCCTGGCATTGTGTGCCGGAGAGTACTTCTGGTATCACTAATGTGTTGACCGTTCTTATACACCAGTACTCTGCAGCCGCCTGGCAGTGTGTGCCGGAGAGTACTTCTGGTATCACTACTGTGTTAACCGTTCTTATACACCAGTACTCTGCAGCCTCCTGGCAGTGTGTGCCGGAGAGTACTTCTGGTATCACTACTGTGTTGACCGTTCTTTTACACCAGTACTCTGCAGCCTCCTGGCAGTGTATGCCGGAGAGTACTTCTGGTATCACTACTGTGTTGACCGTTCTTTTACACCAGTACTCTGCAGCCTCCTGGCAGTGTATGCCGGAGAGTACTTCTGGTATCACTACTGTGTTGACCATTCTTATACACCAGTACTCTGCAGCCGCCTGGCAGTGTGTGCCGGAGAGTACTTCTGGTATCACTACTGTGTTGACCGTTCTTATACACCAGTACTCTGCAGCCGCCTGGCTGTGTGTGCCGGAGAGTACTTCTGGTATCACTACTGTGTTAACCGTTCTTATACACCAGTACTCTGCAGCCCCCTGGCAGTGTGTGCCGGAGAGTACTTCTGGTATCACTACTGTGTTGACCGTTCTTTTACACCAGTACTCTGCAGCCTCCTGGCAGTGTGTGCCGGAGAGTACTTCTGGTATCACTACTGTGTTGACCATTCTTATACACCAGTACTCTGCAGCCGCCTGGCAGTGTGTGCCGGAGAGTACTTCTGGTATCACTACTGTGTTAACCGTTCTTATACACCAGTACTCTGCAGCCTCCTGGCAGTGTGTGCCGGAGAGTACTTCTGGTATCACTACTGTGTTGACCGTTCTTATACACCAGTACTCTGCAGCCGCCTGGCAGTGTGTGCCGGAGAGTACTTCTGGTATCACTACTGTGTTGACCGTTCTTATACACCAGTACTCTGCAGCCGCGTGGCTGTGTGTGCCGGAGAGTACTTCTGGTATAAATACTGTGTTAACCGTTCTTATACACCAGTACTCTGCAGCCTCCTGGCAGTGTGTGCCGGAGAGTACTTCTGGTATCACTACTGTGTTGACCGTTCTTATACACCAGTACTCTGCAGCCGCCTGGCAGTGTGTGCCGGAGAGTACTTCTGGTATCACTACTGTGTTGACCGTTCTTATACACGAGTACTCTGCAACCTCCTGGCAGTGTATGCCGGAGAGTACTTCTGGTATCACTACTGTGTTGACCGTTCTTTTACACCAGTACTCTGCAGCCTCCTGGCAGTGTGTGCCGGAGAGTACTTCTGGTATCACTACTGTGTTGACCATTCTTATACACCAGTACTCTGCAGCCGCCTGGCAGTGTGTGCCGGAGAGTACTTCTAATATCACTACTGTGTTGACCGTTCTTATACACCAGTACTCTGCAGCCGCCTGGCAGTGTGTGCCGGAGAGTACTTCTGGCATCACTACTGTGTTAACCGTTCTTATACACCAGTACTCTGCAGCCTCCTGGCAGTGTGTGCCGGAGAGTACTTCTGGTATCACTACTGTGTTGACCGTTCTTTTACACCAGTACTCTGCAGCCTTCTGGCAGTGTATGCCGGAGAGTACTTCTGGTATCACTACTGTGTTGACCGTTCTTTTACACCAGTACTCTGCAGCCTCCTGGCAGTGTGTGCCGGAGAGTACTTCTGGTATCACTACTGTGTTGACGATTCTTATACACCAGTACTCTGCAGCCGCCTGGCAGTGTGTGCCGGAGAGTACTTCTGGTATCACTACTGTGTTGACCGTTCTTATACACCAGTACTCTGCAGCCGCCTGGCTGTGTGTGCCGGAGAGTACTTCTGGTATCACTACTGTGTTAACCGTTCTTATACACCAGTTCTCTGCAGCCTCCTGGCAGTGTGTGCCGGAGAGTACTTCTGGTATCACTACTGTGTTAACCGTTCTTATACACCAGTACTCTGCAGCCGCCTGGCAGTGTGTGCCGGAGACTACTTCTGGCATCACTACTGTGTTGACCGTTCTTATACACCAGTACTCTGCAGCCGCCTGGCAGTGTGTGCCGGAGAGTACTTCTGGTATCACTACTGTGTTGACCGTTCTTATACACCAGTACTCTGCAGCCGCCTGGCTGTGTGTGCCGGAGAGTACTTCTGGTATCACTACTGTGTTAACCGTTCTTATACACCAGTACTCTGCAGCCTCCTGGCAGTGTGTGCAGGAGAGTACTTCTGGTATCACTACAGTATTGACCGTTCTTTTACACCAGTACTCTGCAGCCGCCTGGCAGTGTGTGCCGGAGAGTACTTCTGGTATCACTACTGTGTTGACCATTCTTATACACCAGTACTCTGCAGCCGCCTGGCAGTGTGTGCCGGAGAGTACTTCTGGTATCACTACTGTGTTAACCGTTCTTATACACCAGTACTCTGCAGCCTCCTGGCAGTGTGTGCCGGAGAGTACTTCTGGTATCACTACTGTGTTGACCGTTCTTATACACCAGTACTCTGCAGCCGCCTGGCAGTGTGTGCCGGAGAGTACTGCTGGTATCACTACTGTGTTGACCGTTCTTATACACCAGTACTCTGCAGCCGCGTGGCTGTGTGTGCCGGAGAGTACTTCTGGTATCACCACTGTGTTAACCATTCTTATACACCAGTACTCTGCAGCCTCCTGGCAGTGTGTGCCGGAGAGTACTTCTGGTATCACTACTGTGTTGACCGTTATTTTACACCAGTACTCTGCAGCCGCCTGGCAGTGTGTGCCGGAGAGTACTTCTGGTATCACTACTGTGTTGACCGTTCTTATACACCAGTACTCTGCAACCTCCTGGCAGTGTATGCCGGAGAGTACTTCTGGTATCACTACTGTGTTGACCGTTCTTTTACACCAGTACTCTGCAGCCTCCTGGCAGTGTGTGCCGGAGAGTACTTCTGGTATCACTACTGTGTTGACCATTCTTATACACCAGTACTCTACAGCCGCCTGGCATTGTGTGCCGGAGAGTACTTCTGGTATCACTAATGTGTTGACCGTTCTTATACACCAGTACTCTGCAGCCGCCTGGCAGTGTGTGCCGGAGTGTACTTCTGGTATCACTACTGTGTTAACCGTTCTTATACACCAGTACTCTGCAGCCTCCCGGCAGTGTGTGCCGGAGAGTACTTCTGGTATCACTACTGTGTTGACCGTTCTTTTACACCAGTACTCTGCAGCCTCCTGGCAGTGTATGCCGGAGGGTACTTATGGTATCGCTACTGTGTTGACCGTTCTTTTACACCAGTACTCTGCAGCCTCCTGGCAGTGTGTGCCGGAGAGTACTTCTGGTATCACTACTGTGTTGACCATTCTTATACACCAGTACTCTGCAGCCGCCTGGCAGTGTGTGCCGGAGAGTACTTCTGGTATCACTACTGTGTTGACCGTTCTTTTACACCAGTACTCTGCAGCCGCCTGACTGTGTGTGCCGGAGAGTACTTCTGGTATCACTACTGTGTTAACCGTTCTTATACACCAGTACTCTGCAGCCTCCTGGCAGTGTGTGCCGGAGAGTACTTCTGGTATCACTACTGTGTTGACCGTTCTTTTACACCAGTACTCTGCAGCCTCCTGGCAGTGTGTGCCGGAGAGTACTTCTGGTATCACTACTGTGTTGACCATTCTTATACACCAGTACTCTGCAGCCGCCTGGCAGTGTGTGCCGGAGAGTACTTCTGGTATCACTACTGTGTTGACCATTCTTATACACCAGTACTCTGCAGCCGCCTGGCTGTGTGTGCCGGAGAGTACTTCTGGTATCACTACTGTGTTAACCGTTCTTATACACCAGTACTCTGCAGCCGCCTGGCAGTGTGTGCCGGAGACTACTTCTGGCATCACTACTGTGTTGACCGTTCTTATACACCAGTACTCTGCAGCCGCCTGGCAGTGTGTGCCGGAGAGTACTTCTGGTATCGCCGGCCGCGGTGGTCTCGCGGTTCTAGGTGCGCAGTCCGGAACCGTGCGACTGCTACGGTCGCAGGTTCGAATCCTGCCTCGGGCATGGATGTGTGTGATGTCCTTAGGTTAGATAGGTTTAAGTAGTTCTAAGTTCTAGGGGACTAATGACCACAGCAGTTGAGTCCCATAGTGCTCAGAGCCATTTGAACCATTTGAACTTCTGGTATCACTACTGTGTTGACCGTTCTTATACACCAGTACTCTGCAGCCGCCTGGCTGTGTGTGCCGGAGAGTACTTCTGGTATCACTACTGTGTTAACCGTTCTTATACACCAGTACTCTGCAGCCGCCTGGCTGTGTGTGCTGGAGAGTACTTCTGGTATCACTACTGTGTTAACCGTTCTTATACACCAGTACTCTGCAGCCTCCTGGCAGTGTGTGCCGGAGAGTACTTCTGGTATCACTACTGTGTTGACCATTCTTATACACCAGTACTCTGCAGCCGCCTGGCAGTGTGTGCCGGAGAGTACTTCTGGTATCACTACTGTGTTGACCGTTCTTATACACCAGTACTCTGCAGCCGCCTGGCAGTGTGTGCCGGAGAATACTTCTGGTATCGCTACTGTGTTGACCATTCTTATACACCAGTAGTCTGCAGCCGCCTGGCTGTGTGTGCCGGAGAGTACTTCTGGTATCACTGCTGTGTTAACCGTTCTTATACACCAGTACTCTGCAGCCTCCTGGCAGTGTGTGCCGGAGAGTACTTCTGGCATCACTACTGTGTTGACCGTTCTTTTACACCAGTACTCTGCAGCCGCCTGGCAGTGTGTGCCGGAGAGTACTTCTGGTATCACTACTGTGTTGACCGTTCTTTTACACCAGTACTCTGCAGCCGCCTGGCAGTGTGTGCCGGAGAGCACTTCTGGTATCACTACCGTGTTGACCGTTCTTATACACCAGTACTCTGCAGCCGCCTGGCAGTGTGTGCCTGAGAGTACTTCTGGTATCACTACTGTGTTGACCGTTCTTATACACCAGTACTCTGCAGCCGCCTGACAGTGTGTGCCGGAGAGTACTTCTGGTATCACTACTTTGTTGACCGTTCTTTTACACCAGTACTCTGCAGCCGCCTGGCAGTGTGTGCCGGAGAGCACTTCTGGTATCACTACCGTGTTGACCGTTCTTATACACCAGTACTCTGCAGCCGCCTGGCAGTGTGTGCCGGAGAGTACTTCTGGTATCACTACTGTGTTGACCGTTCTTATACACCAGTACTCTGCAGCCGCCTGGCTGTGTGTGCCGGAGAGTACTTCTGGTATCACTACTGTGTTGACCGTTCTTTTACACCAGCACTCTGCAGCTGCCTGGCAGTGTGTGCCGGAGAGCACTTCTGGTATCACTACCGTGTTGACCGTTCTTATACACCAGTACTCTGCAGCCGCCTGGCAGTGTGTGCCGGAGAGTAGTTCTGGTATCACTACCGTGTTGACCGTTCTTATACACCAGTACTCTGCAGCCGCCTGACAGTGTGTGCCGGAGAGTACTTCTGGTATCACTACTGTGTTGACCGTTCTTTTACACCAGTACTCTGCAGCCGCCTGGCAGTGTGTGCCGGAGAGTACTTCTGGTATCACTACTGTGTTGACCGTTCTTATACACCAGTACTCTGCAGCCGCCTGGCTGTGTGTGCCGGAGAGTACTTCTGGTATCACTACTGTGTTGACCGTTCTTTTACACCAGTACTCTGCAGCTGCCTGGCAGTGTGTGCCGGAGAGCACTTCTGGTATCACTACCCTGTTGACCGTTCTTATACACCAGTACTCTGCAGCCGCCTGGCAGTGTGTGCCGGAGAGTAGTTCTGGTATCACTACCGTGTTGACCGTTCTTATACACCAGTACTCTGCAGCCGCCTGGCAGTGTGTGCCGGAGAGTAGTTCTGGTATCACTACCGTGTTGACCGTTCTTATACACCAGTACTCTGCAGCCGCCTGGCAGTGCGTGCCGGAGAGTAGTTCTGGTATCACTACCGTGTGGACCGTTCTTATACACCAGTACTCTGCAGCCGCCTGGCTGTGTGTGCCGGAGAGTACTTCTGGTATCACTACTGTGTTAACCGTTCTTATACACCAGTACTCTGCAGCCGCCTGGCAGTGTGTGCCGGAGAGTACTTCTCGTATCACTACTGTGTTGACCGTTCTTATACACCAGTACTCTGCAGCTGCCTGGCAGTGTGTGCCAGAGAGTGCTTCTGGTATCACTACTGTTCCATTCGTGAAGGGCGCGTGCGAAGAATAATTGTTAGTAAACGTCTGTCTTAACTGTAATATCTCGAAATTTCTCTTTGTGGTCATTTCGCGAGAAGTATGTGGGACGACACAATATGTTGTCTGATTCTTCCTGGGACGTAATCTCTTGGAATTCCAGTAATACACCACTCCGTAATGCGCGCCGCCTCTCTTGTAGGGTCTGCCCTGGATGTTGTAGAGCATTTCTGTAACGCCCTCACGCCGGCTAAATGACGCGGTGACAAAACGCATTACTCTTCGTTGGATCTTCTCTATCTGTGCTGTGAGTTATGTCTGGTAAGGATACCAGAGTGATGAACAGTACTCAAGAATCGGTCGAACAAGCGTTTTGTAAGCCACTTCCATCGTGGATGAGTTACTTTTCTTGAACATCCTTCTTATGAATCTTAGTCTAGGAACTGTTTCTGCTACTATTTGTTTTAAGAGGTCATTCCACTTACGGTCGCCCCCGATGGTTACTCCTCGATATTTCACGGTATTTGACTGTTTCCAGCAATTAGTCATAAATACTGTAATTGTACAGAAGTGCATGTCTTCTCCCATGCACACACAGTATGTTACATTTATTTATGTTCAGTGTCAGCTGCCAGTCCCTGCACCATTCTTCAATCCGCTGCAACTACGGAGGCGAATAGGTTCCACAAATTGGAAGTAAAATTACAAAAATGACATTAATTGGGGATACTACAGGCTGTTCCAAAATGATACTACAACTACGATCAAGCATATTTCAGAAACACGGACAGGTAGGAAGGTGCGTTTTGTGGGATATCTTCACACACACCTAAAGTTCTAGTAGCCGTTTAACAAGACATCTGTAGCAAGCAGGATATCTCAGCGATTTTCCAGTTCCTCCCATAGCCGGCCCAGACCTCCTCACTGTGACGGTTTACCTTCCAGGACACATCAAAGCAAGCTTCCTTCGTGAAAATCATACTTTTTAGATAGTCTGGGTCATCCTCGATGTGACTCAGAACCTCACATAATAATACGTTAATAATACCAAATAGCCATACAAGTTCAAAATACAAATGTAATAGTACATGAAATTATAAATTTTATATATTGTGATTTGCATTGTCACTTATTGACCGTGTACTTTTAGTACAGAGTTCCATATGGTAGCGATTGACTATTCAATGTAACATTGCGTTTGGTTCCTGATACGTGCTGTTGCAAATAAGGTGGTGGAAACATGGACTGCCGTCCTGGTGATCACGTGTCTCCTCTCAAAGTTTCCCTTTGTTCATGTTCGTTTAATAGTGGCGCCTGTGCTGTAAAATTCTGGTGCTATGTCTTCACTTTTTTTCTTCAATGTTTTTAGTGTACTTCTGAAGTAATGGTGCGGGGTAACATCAGGTTTGTCCTGGTTGGTCGTCTTACGAATGCAATATCTAGTGTGCCTCTGCCGTTGTGGGAAATATATGTAGATATGTTGGGAGAGTTTAATAGGATAAAGACTTCTTCCGGCAACTTTTCCACTATTGTTTATGCTTTGTAGTTTTGTATATCCATTCTGCAGTCTCTGGCAATAACTGGTCGTTTATCATTTTTACTCTGAGTGATCAGCTGACATATTTCATGTGTTACATGAATGGTTGTTTTGTTCGGTTGGAAGTACGCTGATATTATTTGATTTGATTCGTTTCTATAAGGAGTGTATGTTCCTGTCTTATAGTTGCAGTTATTGGTGTTAGTCCAGGTTTCATCAGGATAGTTAGTCCTGCCACAGGTTTTTCTCTGTCACCTTTTTTTGCTTGTAGATGAGTGCCAGTTTTCGGTTAAAAATGTTACTGTTAGGATTGCTATGTCACATCCCTATAACAAGTTATTTGCAAATGCTTTGCGCTTTGGCCTGTCGTACGGCTTAATTGCACGCGGCAGTAGCACCTTATAAGCATGAAGCTTCAGTCTCTTGCGTAACACCCTGCACACCGTTGTTGGTGGTAGCTGTAACTATCGAGACGCTTAACGTACTGGTTTGGCTGGGATTGGGATAAAGGCCTGTTGCATCCTTTCCACATCTGCATCATCCGTTCTCGGGCCCCCAGAACTCTTCGTCTTTATGACACTTCCGGATCCGTGGAACCTCTTGTAGCAATGTCTGGTGGTCAGACGCGATAGTGGTGTGCTTCTGTATCGTGTTCGGATGTTACACTCGACCTGGATACTGATATGGTCTTTATGAAACGTTCCGTGCGCTGTGCTATCCGCCGAGGGGTGGCGATGTTCGTCAATAACTAATTTGAAAAAAAAAAGAAAGCTTTAGGTGTGTGTGAAAATTATGCGGCAAATTGCACGTTTCTACCTATATCCGTTTCGGAAATGTTCATGATAAATTTGTAAAGATCATTTTCCAACATCCTTTGTAAAATAACTGGCATTAAAATTGATTATGTTAATCAAAATATCCACGGGTATACTGCCGGTCTGCAGTGTCCAACGGGCACAATATTTCGGCGATCATACATGTCGCCATCATCAGGTGAACTGTTCCCTCTGAGCAGCCATAGCGTACGGATCTCCGTGCCAGCACGTTCACAGGAGCTCAGTCCGTCAGTTCACCTGATGATGGCGACATGTATGATCGCCAAAATATAGTGCCCGTTGCACACTGTAGACCGGCAGTACTCCCGTGGATATTTTGATTATCAAATACGCCGGGAGAAACTCAAGAATCACATCATTGATTATGTTGCTTTTACAGTAATGCAGCACAAAATTACCACATGATAATATGGGACCAGTAGTCTGTCTGCCCCCCCCCCCCCCCGCCCCCCCCATGAACCATGGACCTTGCCGTTGGTGGGGAGGCTTGCGTGCCTCAGCGATACAGATGGCCGTACCGTAGGTGCAACCACAACGGAGGGGTATCTGTTGAGAGGCCAGACAAACGTGTGGTTCCTGAAGAGGGGCAGCAGCCTTTTCAGTAGTTGCAGGGGCAACAGTCTGGATGATTGACTGATCACGCCTTGTAACACTAACCAAAAGGTCCTTGCTGTGCTGGTACTGCGAACGGCTGAAAGCAAGGGGAAACTACAGCCGTAATTTTTCCCGAGAGCATGCAGATTTACTGTATGGTTGAATGATGATGGCGTCCTCTTGGGTAAAATCTTCCGGAGGTAAAATAGTCCCCCATTCGGATCTCCGGGCGGGGATACTCAGGAGTACATTATTATCAGGAGAAAGAAAACTGGCGTTCTACGGATCGGAGCGTGGAATGTCAGATCCCTTAATCGGGCAAGTAGGTTAGAAAATTTAAAAAGGGAAATGGATAGGTTAACGTTAGATATAGTGGGAATTAGTGAAGTTCGGTGGCAGGAGGAACAAGACTTCTGGTCAGGTGAATACAGGGTTATAAATACAGAATCAAATAGGGGTAATGCAGGAGTAGGTTTAATAATGAATAAAAAATTAGGAATGCGGGTAAGCTACTACAAACGGCATAGTGAACGTATTATTGCGGCCAAGATAGATACGAAGCCCACGCCTGCCACAGTAGTACAAGTTTGTATGCCAACTAGATCTGCAGTTGACGGAGAGATTGTTGAAATGTATGATGAGATAAAAGAAATTATTCAGATAGTGAAATTTAATAGTCATGGGTGACTGGAATTCGGTAGTAGGAACGGGAAGAGAAGGAAACGTTGTATTCACCAACTACGAAAGAGGAAGCCGCCTGGTAGAAATTTAAATGTAGTAAATGAAGCAGGCAAAAAGGAATTCAAATGTCTCAAAAATGAGATCGACAGGAAGTGCAAAATGGCTAAGCAGGGATGGCCAGAGGACAAATGTAAGGATGTAGAGACTTATATCACTAGGGGCGAGGTAGATACTGCCTACAGGAAAATTAAAGATACCTTTGGAGAAAAGAGAACCACTTATATGAATATCAAGAGCTGAGGTGGAAACCCTGTTCTAAGAAAAGAAGGGAAGGCAGAAAGGTGGACGGAGTATATGGAGGGTCTAGACACGGGCGCTGTACTTGAGGACAATACTATGGAAATGGAAGAGGATGCAGACGAAGATGAAATGGGAGATATGATACTGCGTGAAGAGTTTGACAGAGCACTGAAAGACCCAACGTGAAACAAGGCCCCTGGAGGAGACAATATTCCATTCGAGCTACTGACAGCCTTGGGAGAGCCAGTCCTGACAAAGCTCTACCATCTGGTGAGAGAGATGTATGAGGCAGGTGACATACCCTCAGACTTCAAGAAGAATATAATAATTCCAATTCCAAAGAAAGCAGGTGTTGACAGATGTGAAAGTTACCATACTCCCAGCTGCAAAATAATAACACAAATTCTTTACAGACGAATGTAAAAATTGGTAGAAGCCGACCTCGGGGAAGATCAGTTTGGATTCCGTAGAAATGTTGGAACACCTGGGGCAATGCATAGTACATAGATTAAGGAAAGGCAAACCTACGTTTCTAGCATTTGTAGACTTGGAGATAGCTTTTGACAATGTTGACTGGAATACTCTCTTTCAAATTCTGAAGGTGGCAGGGGCAAAATATAGGGAGCTAAAGGCTATTAACAATTTGTACAGAAACCAGATGGCAGTTATAAGAGTCGAGGGGCATGAAGGAAAAGCATTGATTGGGAAAGGAGTTGTAGCCTATCCCGATGTTATTCAATCTGTATATTGAGCAAGCAGTAACGGAAACAAAAGAAAAATTCGGAGTAGGAATTAAATGGTTCATATGGCTCTGAGCACTATGGGACTAAACAGCTGTGGTCATCAGTCCCCTAGAACTTAGAACTACTTAAACCTAACTAACCTAAGAACATTACACACATCCATGCCCGAGGCAGGATTCGAACCTGCGACCGTAGCAGTCACACGGTTCCGGACTGCGCGCCTAGAACCGCGAGACCACCGCGGCCGGCAGTAGGAATTAAAATCCATGGAGAAGAAATAAAAACTTTGAGGTTCGCCGATGACACTGTAATTTTGTCAGAGACAGCAAAAAACCAGGAAGAGCAGGTGAACGGAATGGACAGTGCCTTGAAAGGAGGATATAAGATGAGCATCAACAAAAGCAAAACGTGCCTAATGGAATGTAGTCGAATTAAATCGGGTGATGCTGAGGGAATTAGATTACTACCTTTCTTACTACCTTACGTGTTTCATTTCCTAATCTAATTCCCTCAGCATCACCCGACTTAATTCGACTACATTTCATTACCCTCGTTTTGCTTTTGCTGATGTTCATCTTATATCCTCCTTTGAAGACACTGTCCATTCCGTTGAGCTGCTCTTCTAGGTCCTTTGTGCTCCGGCTGTCCCCCCCCCCCCTCCCCCTCCCCCGACTCTTATAACTGCTTCCTGGTTTCTGTACAAATTGTAAATAACTTTTGCTCCCTGTACTTTCCCCTGCCACCTTTAGAATTTGAAAGAGAGTGCTCCAGTCAACGTCGTCCAAAGCCTTGTCTAACTCTAGAAATGCTAGAAACATAGGTTTGCCTTACCTTAGTCTATCTTCTACGATAAGTCATAGGGTCAGTATTATCGCGCGTGTTCCAACACTTCTACGGAATCCAAAGTGATCTTCCCCGAGGTACGCTTCTACCAGTTTTTCCATTCGTCTGTACAGAATTCCTGATAGTATTTAGCAACTGTTACTGATAGTTCAGCAATTTTTACACCTGTCAACACCTTCTTTCTTTGGGATTGGAATCATTATATTCTTCTTGAATTCTGAGGGTGTTTCGACTGTCTCATACATCTTGCTAACCAGATGGAAGAGTTTTGTCATGGCTGGCTCTCCCAAGGCTGTCAGTAGCTCTACTCCCAGGGCCTAGTTACCACTTAGATCTGGTATCTACACAAAGATTGACGATGTTAGCAAGCATAGACGAAGACAATTAATTCAGTTTTATCTCCAACTGGAAAGGCAACTGTTAATCATTATGGACGATAAATGAGTTGCAAATTCGAGCAAATAGTATCTGTGAACAATTAACCCGCCGAGCTGAGAGCGCTAAGGTGCTGCTTCCTGGACTCGGGTAGGTGCGCCAGCCCCGGACCGAATCCGCCCGGTGGATTAACAACGACGGCCAGTGTGCCGGCCAGCCTGGATGTGGTTTTTAGGCGGTTTTCCACATCGTACTAGGTCAATACCGGGCTCGTCCCCACGTCCCGCCTCAGTTAACACGACTCGCAGACATTTGAAGCACATTCGCACTATTTTACGATTTACACTAGACACAGACAGCTGGGGTACTCTAATTCCATCCCGGGGGGTATGGGGTGGCGGCAGGACGGGCATCCTGCCACCTTTTAAAATTAACCATGCCAAATCCGTACTTAACCCTGCTAACCCCGTGCTCAATTGCGGGGTCAAGGCAGTAGCAAAAGAAACAAAGAAAGTATATGTGAACAATTGTGCCACTGAAACCATGAACAGAAATCGGGATTCACTACACAAACTACTTCATGATGTGCCATGTCATCTGTTTAGCGATGTGCCATCAACGAAGGATCGTCGTTTATCTGCAGGAGAAGTGGCACAACTCAAACACAAAACTTTACGGTGGCACAATTTATCAAATTTCAGTTTTCTCTCAAAATGGTACATGCAGCAATGTGAATTTAGCTCATTCACAACATTTTAAATGTTATGACAACTTGCACGAAAACAAACTCAGATTCAAAGCAGCCTTTTAAGAATTTAAATGGACGAAAAAAATTAACATATTCTCAATATTTGACGTACTTAACCTCATTAGAAAGAATTTTTAATTTTACACTTAAATTTCAGAAAAAATACTGCTACAGTGCATGCATGAACAAAAGTTATTGTCTTACAAATAAATCACGTTCTCTGAATTAGATCACGATATTGTTGGTAACAATGGGTAATAGAATTAGGAAAGTTATTTTACAGAATTTAGTATTATAATAACTATTTACTGGTACAAAACACTATAAACTGCATTATAAAAAGAAAACCTGACGTACACAACAAAAAATACAATTACGAGGGCTATTCGTAAAGTTAGTCTCGATCGATCGCGAAATGGAAACCACAGTGAAAATCATAAATGTTTTATTTGTAACAGTTAGCTACGCCTTCGAGCTACTTCTCTACATAGTCGCCACTCCGACTTAGACATTTGTCATAGCATTGTACTCCATCATAGAAGGCAGCTGCCTGTGCTTTCCACCAATTCTCTACACTGGTCTACAGCTCGTTATCTGTGCCAAAATGTTGTCTTCATAGCCAGCAGTTAATGTGAGCAGAGATGAAACTCAGGGGCGCCATTTACTGGCTGTATTGCGGGTGATCAAACACTTCTCATCGAAAACGCTACAGGAGCATCTTCACTGCCCCTCCAGTGTACAGCCGAGAATTGTCATGAGGAACCGCACAAGTTTTGTTATGTGGGTTGCATGACATCAGGCGAAATCTCTCACCAGGCCCTTATACTTGGAGGGAGACACCATATTCTAGGCATCTTTACGTGCTCACTGTGCATTCAGGACTGAAAACAGCGACGTGATGCGATCGATGGGCATACCAGAGACGCTTCCCAACACATCTGAGCATAGCTGCATCAGATTTTCATAGCGGTTTCCATTTCGAAACCAATCGGAACTTACTTTTAGAATAATCCACGCATTTTGTCAATTATTTTTATATTAAAATTAATTAATTATTCTGCATTATAAAGAACTTTCACAAAATGGAACATTGTTTGAAACAGTTTTGTATGTGGTCAACAGTACAGTCTTCTCTTCATGCTGTCAATGTTACAAGTTAGAGAAACAAGCTGCATAAGTTTGCAGAGTACACTTGGAAGCAGTTACTGGCAAACAGTCCTGTTTCTTCGGTTCACTCAAAGGAAATGGTCTCGAATACGCTTCAAGTAACAGGACAAGCTCTCTTTTATTTCTAGTTGTGATATGAATTTCAGATAAATCAGACTCACCATAAGAGTACTTAAAGCTGAATCAAGAAGATTTTTATTTATTAAGTCTTAAAATTTTGTTTCTGGAAATCTTCGTTATCTTTCAGAATCTTAGCACAACCCTTTTCTCCACTGAGTCGTTTTCTTGCTTTTTAATTTGTTTTTATAGTACCAAATGAACGGCATCGCCTTTATTCTGCATGTGTCCACAGATCAAGAATTTTAGAGTTACTCTGTTTTTTTGTGTCTTAATGGCATGCATGAATAATAAAATAATGTATTTATTTTCATTTTGTCAATTACAGTTATCCACAGGCAAGTGCCCATCTCATTTGAATAACACTGACCCTCATATTCACTACAAACGTAACATTCGAAAACATTAGTACCTAGCTGACAAATAGTAAAGTTATAATCATTAATTTTGATTTGTAGTGAAATAGAGAGATTTCACCTGTAGGGCACAGCATCACGGCCTGAAGATCGATGGTAAACACGATGACATTGTTATTAATTTGATGTTCATCATGATCTTTGGCTTGATGACTTAAAACCTCTTCCATGTTCCTGGAACTTTGCTGTCAGTACTGCATTGTCTGGTGCATTTTTGTACACTCTTCATTCGGTACGAAGAATGAAATATTGAACTCATTATTAAAAATTGGTGGCTGGTTGATCCTTATTTTCATGCAGTTTTATGTGGTCTCGATGGAGATCTGCCAAACTTTTATCCTCCAGGATATAGTCACGATTAGTCTTAGCTCGTGTACAATTGCTCTCCACTCTCACTACTGCATGTGTCTTGTCTTAAGGAGTATTTAATTAATGGGACGACTTGTCTGTGATGTCCATGTTTTCCCCCCTTGTCAGTTCCTGTGAAGCTGTTTACTTGTTTGCTGGGAACCTTACGAATAGGCCTATCATTAATACCCAAAGTGTTTCGAAAAAACTGTTTGCGGACACGTAGCCTGATATGTTTATTACAAAGACTAAATGCATGGTTCACTTGACGATACTTACTTGGATTACTGTATCTATACTTGGGGAGCACTGGCTCAACTTTTCCTGCTGAGAAAGAGTTTCTCCGAATCACCTAACCCGAGTAAGTATCGAAAATTAATTTTCGCTGTTTCTCGGAGAATTGAGTACTGCAGTGGAACCTACACTTTGACGTACAAGTTGGAAGTACTTTTCTTTCAGAAAACACATTTTCATTCTTTGAGGAAGAGATATGCTCTTTAACCTATGAAATGTCCCCTTGGGAAAATTGTACAAGACTGTGCTTAAACTGACACACATTATTTTTAGCGCAACGCAATCTGACTTTCAAAAATCCCTACAAAAGAATGGCCCTGACTAACGTTAACCTATATGTTTCACAAATCACTTACCTCACAAAAATCTTCGTTACTCGAACTACTGCAATACAGCGATCGCCACTACTGCCAGCTAACTAAAAGATTCAAACTACAGAAGGCACTAACTACTGATAGGCATAGTTAGCAAATGAAAGATTTTAATAGAGAACAAACAATGTATTTACCTTTATAGTCAAAATATATATGATAGTTCATGACATCCAGTCTTACAAATTACAAAACTCCGCCATCTCTCTCCCCACGTCCACCACTGCTGGCGGCTCACCTCCAACTGCGCAACGCTACGCGCTGTTAGCATCCAGCTGCCGCTGCCCAACACTACAATGGCGAGTATTACAACAATGCAAACTAAACACAGACTGCGCACAGCACAGCCAGTGATTTTTCATACAGAGCGCTACGTGGCGTTACCAATAAGAAAATGTAAACAGCCTACTTACATAGCCCCCATGCTCCCCACAAAAAATTTTACAAATTGTTTTGGGCAGTGGCCAATAATAATTTGATAAAATTTTGATAAAATTTTTCATAATTACTATAACAAAGATATCAAATGCACACACTTATTGATACAATGTTGGTCAAAAGCTAAAATTTTCTCACAGTCCATAAAGACAGTCCTGATCGTTCATCACAGTAAAATTCCAGTGTTTTTCTCAAAGTCTGAGCAACAAAAGAAATTGCACTTGGAAGTAGTGGATTTCTAAGCAGTCTTGAAGAAGTAGTGTTGTCCTTCCAACGGAAAGACAGTGCAGACTCTTGAAATGCAGACAGGTAATGGGCCACAACAGAGCAAACCCACAGCAGAGTCAGTCGAAGTTTTGAAGAATCTTGGTTGATAGGTCAACACAGAGTAGACCCATTGTAGTCCTGGTAGAGATTACGGTATTGGTGGGCCGTCAGAGGTGCAGACCCACTGCAGTCCTTGTAGAAATAATGGTATTGGTGAGTCATCAAAGGCGTAGACCCACTTCAATCCTTGTAGAGATAGCCAGCAGCCATCTGTTGCGACTGTGCAGGTGCACAATCACCATCGAAGAGTCTTGCGAATAATATAGCAAGTCCATAACCACCACTTGTGCACTCACAAAAATTGTTTTTGAAATCTCTTTAGAACCAGCAATGCTGTTAACCAGTCCCTTGCTGAATTATCAACACACTTGCAAACACTATCAGTCCCTACTTCTCACATACTGTGCATATACTATGACCAACAGAAACGTGTGCAGTGAAATGTAGTTTACAAGTTACTTAATTTGATGAACTGGTGTCAATTACAATTTTATAACATGAGAATACAATAACAAAGGCACAAAATATATCATTAAAGAACATAATAGTACAGATAACATTTGCAGTAATACAGGCTTTACAAAAGAATCGAAATAACAAATACATCAGTGTTACAAAAATTTCGACATAAGTACATACATAAAAGATCAGAATAACTTTTGAAACATCAACTTCACACATGAGCATTAGAACAAAACAGAATAAATTATGTGTAAACATCTTTACAAAGTAAATAACATGTTATTAATTCAAATTATATTTGAGGATAACAGTACTCCTCATCATAGTGAATGTAGCTTAGTATTAGAAAAATTCTGCAACATAAGTCTTATCAGATAAACATATAAAGACAGGAAGAACATAAATACATAAGGGTACACAACCACATAGTGGGATAATACAAAGAAAGGACAGGGTTTGTTTTACTGCAGTATTTTGCAAACAAAACTCTTTGCTTCTCGGAGATCTCCCTTCATTCTTCATTATTTCCAAAAAGTCATATCAAAGCCTGCTTTCTGTATTATGCTCACATCCTCTTTCAAAAATAGTTTT
This sequence comes from Schistocerca gregaria, assembly GCF_023897955.1. Taxonomy (NCBI): domain Eukaryota; kingdom Metazoa; phylum Arthropoda; class Insecta; order Orthoptera; family Acrididae; genus Schistocerca; species Schistocerca gregaria. The sequence goes on from NC_064923.1 coordinate 404,887,932, forward strand.
TCTCCACTATACACTACTTTTTTGACCAAACCATTTTCTTATAGCTTCTCAATGCATTTCTTCCAATTCATCATAGTTATTTTCTTATATAGTCTACCCCCTCTTAAGCTAACTTAAATCTACTGAGCTCAGATACTTAACTAAGGGACGAGGCAATGCAGCGGCACAAAACAATTAATACAAACAGCAATGACAAAAAAATGCAAGTAAGCATAGCGAGCAGCAATAAATGTAATAATTTATATCTAAACATGACAAAGCTGAAACAGAAAAAATATTACAGTAAAAATGTGTAATACCTATGTCACATCTTAACACTAGAGTGATGTATCACTAGAACATACGCTAGCAGATAAGTTACCAAAACGTAAAAAAATTATTTTTGCAATTCCTGTGAAGGGAAATGTGTATTTGTTCTCTCTTTTCCAAGAAAGTACATCATAAAATGATTCTTTACTGGGTCTGTAGACAGAAAATAGTGATATTAGTACATCTATTAAATTTTATTTTAGCCAATGCTGCAGTGCAGATAGAAACTGGATATTAAACAAAATAGGCAAAGCAAGGCGTGAAACGTCATTCACTAGCCATGAGGCATTTCATAATGCAGTAAACAATCTTCCAACTAGCAAGACAATAGACATGAAACGTTACTCATCGTTTCATTAGGCATTTTAGTAAATATCATAAATTAAGAGCTCCACAGTACAATCATTTGTTTTCAAGTTTGAGTGTGTCGTATTTACGATGCTTTCTTCAAAGGAATGTCAATAGCGAGGTTAATGGTCTCTTCATTTTTTTCTCCACCTGTGCCTCTGAAAGGCACACACTAATGACTTTTTTCCAGGCGACTGTTGCGCAGCAGGGTGCCCACGACGCATTATGTGAAGGTGGTCACTTAACTTTCTTACCGAAATATTTACGACAGCAGTGACAGTCTCATATAAAAAAATTTCACAGGTCGAGAATTTGCGTAAAAATCTGTAGAAACAAAATACTGTAAATATAACAGTGTCCAAATAATTTTCGCCAGCATAGTGATACATTCACGCATATACACTCATTTCATAACTCTTAAAGTACGATTCTCGGTTTCCAACATCCTTTTTCACAAATCAGAGTCCCTAACCACTACTCGTTATTTCTTACCTTATTACACATATATATTCGTCGACACTTCTTCAATATTTCATCATAACAGATACGTAGCATAACCAAATAACTCATATAGCACAGCTTAAACATACCTCAGCAGCATAATTCACATCGTCATCGTAATAATAACATCATAACACCACAGTCAAATTCTCAAAATCTCCGTAGCTTCCTCCAATAATTTCAAAACCTAAAAAAAAATTCTCTGCTCATGTCAAAAGTGTCATCTGCCTCAAACGTACTTTAAAAATCGTGATCCCATACCAAATATGTCATTCAAAGCTCTCATAGTATCACGATGGTTCCGAAAAAATATGAACAGTTCACAAAGTACAGACAAAATACAATTTCATAGGTGTTAAATAATCCAACTGTGTAATTGCGTAAACATGTGTCACTGATGATGTAGTAAAAAAAATGTTTATCTCTCAGTTAAATGACCAGATAGCTGTGTAATTTATGTGTTAGAGAAATATGGTACCGATGTGTAAAGTTGTAGAAGCAAATACCATATTAGCTAGAGCTCCTTGTGCTTGCCAAACACATGGTACACAAAGTAGACGTGTACCCCCCTGAGGATTAATGTAATTATATCCTCAGGTGTTGCAGATTACAGCAATGGAATGAAATGTATCATGGAAAACCTTTGTATCATTGTACTTCAAATATCTTTAAGAATAAATGTTTAAGTACAAAATTAATCACTCAAATACGTGTAAGGGTAGCGCTAAACTGTGCGTCTTGTTGTAAGATAATCTCTGTGGAAGTGTCGTAGTTATCGTCCTCCGAAAACTGCAGAAGTCAATGTACTTACCTCATGATAAACAAAAGTGAAATGCTTTGCGTATAGATATCGTGGTTACTACACTTATTGCCGTGATGAAGTAAGTACTGTACTGTAACGTATTGTTGTGCTACAGAAAAGGCTGTCTCATTGTAGCTATACCACAAAGTTACTACTAAAACATGTTTTACTTTCCAGAATAATACAGAAAAACTGTGCAGATATAAAACAGATACACCGCAAAAGCAACAATGTAAATCGTGTCACATATTAGGAGCGTCGTGATATAATCGTGTAGCTATTATAGAAACCAAATGCTAAGTCATCTTTAATCTCACTGAATGAACTTCAAATAAAGAATGTGTTTTCAAGTAAACCAAAATGTTGCATTAAAATCTCATTAGCAGTACTGGTAAACGTTCTAAGTATGTGAGCCTTATAGTCGTTACGTAATCGTGCAACTAACAAGCAAGAATGTACACACGCAATAACACAGTGATGTCTGTTCGCTATAACAATGCACTCGTAAATACTGTCTAAATAAGTTCTTTAAGTTCTAGACTGGATAGTTAACTTCAAAACATTGTTGCATGTTAACAGATTCTTAGTGTGACAAAGCATACTAGAAATGTGAAGTGAAATGTTTTATGGCAAAGACAAAGTTAAAAAGCAGATTATCTTTCAATAAACGGTTTTACATGTGAAATGTGGTGTAAACCTTTACTCTTCCTAGTACGCATAGTTTCAACTTCAACGCAATTATCATGTGGTATACGTCGGATTCTGTAAGGTCCATTGTAAACTAGAAAGAATTTGTGACTCAAGTGTTTCTTCTTATGTGACAATGGATGAGCTTTAATGAGAACTTTCTGACCAATATACAATTTCTTTGCATTTGCTTTACCGTGTAATTTTTTCCTTTTGTCTGCAGCAGAATTTATATTTTTAATAGCCAAATCAATTATGTCTCTGTGTCGAAGTTTACGTGTATTCGGAAAAGGTACAAGGTCTCTGATTCTGTTTGGTGGTTCTTTATTCTTCATTACAAGAACAGGTGGTAAAGCAGTGGAGTCATGAGGCATTTCATTCAGCACGTTTTGAAATAAGTGTAAATATCTGTCCCAATGCTGATGTTTTCTGTGACAATAAAGTCTGCAAAGCTTATTGATTTCTTTCATAATCCGTTCAGACGGGTTACAATGTGGTGAGTACAATGAAATAAAAACAGATTTGATTTTATGGTTACGAAGCATGCGTGACCAAACAGCAGATCTGAATTGCGGTCCGTTATCTGAAATTACTTTACTAACGTGTCCAACTTCACGTAAGAAATTTCTAACAAAGGCGTTGGATACAGACCGTCCAGTGGCTTTACGTAACGGAGAGAAAGAAACAAATTTTGAAGTAAGTTCAACAGCGACTAGAACGTACGAAAATCCATTAGATGTTCTGACAAGCGGTCCCAAGAGATCAACAGCAGCAAATTCTTTTAATTTAGAAGGAATGATAGGAAACAATGGAGCACGATGAGAGACAGTAGATGGTTTTGCCTTTTGACAAAGTTTACAAATAGACAAGACTCTTCGAATTCTCTTTTCCATATTGTTAAAATAACAAGTCGTTCGAAGAATATGATAACATTTTCGTGGACCAAAATGTGCATAGCTGAAATGAATGTACCAAATGAGCTTATTAACAAAATCGTCTGGAATGCAAAGTACCCACAGCTTGTCATCAACAGTGCATCGTTTAAACAGTATGTTGTTTCTAACCAGATAATAATGCCGAATCTGTGTGTGTGTCTTTTCATGCCATTTACTTTTGATGTCTTTCCAAATCGGATCTTTATCTTGTTCATGAGCAATGTCCTTTAAAGATGTGGTGATGAAGTTTTCAAAGGCGACTTTCTGGATGTAAAGAATACTGAAATTTCTCTCGAGGTTGCTTTCTGTGTTACTTTTCTCAAGCCCAGCCGGTGCGCGTGACAGTGCGTCCGCAACAATGTTCTCCTTGCCGGGAATGTAGACTATTGTGAAGTGGAATTCTTGCAGAAACAATGCCCAACGTTTTAACCTGTCATGATTTAATTTTGAAGACATAAGAAATTGTAATACACGATGGTCACTGTATACTTTTACGTGCTTACCATAAACAAAGAAACGGAATTTGTTAAATGCCCAAACGATAGCTAAAGCTTATAATTCAGTAACGGAATAATTTTTTTCAGATTTTGTTAGCACTCGGCTAGCAAAAGCAATGGTTTTCTGAACAGTAATGTCATTTTCTGTGGCTTCTTGAAATAAATGGGCACCAAGACCGACTTTAGAAGAATCTGTGCTAAGGCAAAAATCTTGTGAGAGATCTGGATGAGCTAGTATTGGCGCGTTAAGTAACGATTCTTTCAAAGAATTGAATTCCAACTGTGCTTGTTCGTCCCAGTTCCAAATAGTATTTTTTCCAGTGAGAGAACAAAGTTTTGGTGTAACTAGAATTTGCATATTCAGAAAACGACGGTAAAAATTTACGAGACCTAGAAAACTGCGGACTTGTTTTTTTGTGGATGGAACTGGAATGGCTCTGATTGCTTCTAACTTTTCAGGATCCGGCTGAATGCCTTCAGAAGAAATAATATGTCCCAAAAACTTCACCTTTGTCCTACCGAATTCAGACTTTTCCAAGTTAACTGTAATTCCAGATTCTGCAAAAATACGTAACACGCTGTTGACGATGCGATTATGTTGTTCCCATGAGACTTCTGCTATCAGAATATCGTCCACATAAGGTAATATGGAATTTAGCCCGCGAATGAATGCCGCCGAAGAAATGTTCAAGCCAAAAGGAAGTTTCCGAAACTGATAACAAACGCCGAAACAAAGGAAAGCTGTGTATTTTCTACATTCTGGATGAAGTTCGATCTGATAAAAGCTGGATCTGAGATCAATGGAAGACAACACTTTTACACCATTAAAATTTTGAAGAAGTTCTTCCAACGTTTGCGGCCTGTCTGTTTCAGGAATAATGATAGTATTGATTTGTCTCGAATCTAAGACACGCCTGATCGATCCATTTTTCTTCTCAACAACATGTAATGGATTGTTGTATGAGCTTACTGCAGGCTCAATAATGCCGTCGTCAAGCATAGATTGTATTTCTGTTCTAACACGGTCCGTATAATGTGCTGGAATTACGTATGGTCTAACACAAAATTTAGTATGCTCACGAACACGAAATTGGTATTGAAATCCCTTGATTGTTCCTGTTTTGTGAGTAAAAACTGTGGAATGTGCTTGTAAAATCTCAAAAAGGTCCTGCCTATCAGTGTCATTACAATTCTCAATTTTTTGAATTTTATTCTGAATTAACTCATTAGTTTGAAATATGCCGTCGATATCATCCCTGTCAGTACTTGCAGAGTGATTGTTAGTGCCTAGTTCCGTAGAAAATTCCGAACTGTTGTCTAACAGAAGGTAAAGCCGATTAATTTCCTCGTCATGGTTTGAGAGCCAATCTTCAAATTTCAAAGCTATTGACTTACCCTCTTTCGCTAAACTTATTTCAGCATCATGAAAGTTTAAGATTGCTTTCTATTCATTCAAAAAGTCTATTCCCAGTATAATTTCCGTCGACAATAATGGAACAATAAGAAAATTCATAGAGAAGCTGTGGCTTTGACAAAAGAATTCTAAGTTGGTTTGTTGGCGTACATCTACACTTTTTCCAATGACTGCACCTTGTAATTTAATCTTGCGTAACGGAAGTGTGGGACAATCTTTCGATTTGCTGCATTTACTAAAAGCTGTTTCACTAATTACTGAAATGGGACTGCCTGAGTCAAGTACTGCCGTAAATTTTACGTCATTTACTGTAATGTGAATCACAGGATATGCAATGTCGTTATGTTTTACGTCCTGTCATTTCGGAATCCTGAGGCGAGCTGTTGCCGACCGATCGATCGATAATGCTTCCCTGTTCACTAATTGTTTCATTGCCTACACCATTATTTGCAACCCGCTCCATTTCTCTATGCACAATTACCAAATTACTACTTTGAACATTAGTTAATTCATTACATGGTGGCGCTAACACACTGCTTTCGTCTTCACTGTCATTTCTCAGTTTACTTTGGAGCCTAGTATTACGTTTTTCACACGCCATTATTGTCACAATATTTCACACGACAACACAGAAAAAAACACAATTTGAAGAGCAAAAATAAGAGAATACATTAACATAGAAAATAATATCTAGTTAATTGCAAGCGCAGCTGCGAAATACTTGGTGCAACTCTACATGCATGTCACAACTGTTTTACTGTACAACAATGAAAGACTGCAACTACAAAGGAAATTCTCTCTATGATTACGTGCTAGCAATAAAAAAAATCTACATTAATTACACAAACTACAAGAAAAAATCAGAAGATTCCAGTGAGGTATCCTTGCCTAAGGGTCGACATATGAAATGTCCCCTTAGAACAATTATACACGATTGTGCTTAAACTGACACACATTATTTTTAGCGCAACGCAATCTGACTTTCAAAAATCCCTACAAAAGAATGGCCCTGACTAACGTTAACCTATATGTTTCACAAATCACTTACCTCACAAAAATCTTCGTTACTCGAACTACTGCAATACAGCGAGCGCCACTACTGCCAGCTAACTAAAGGATTCAAACTACGGAAGGCACTAACTACTGATAGGCATAGTTAGCAAATGAAAGATTTTAATAGAGAACAAACAATGTATTTACCTTTATAGTCAAAATATATATGATAGTTCATGACATCCAGTCTTACAAATTACAAAACTCCGCCATCTCTCTCCCCACGTCCACCACTGCTGGCGGCTCACCTCCAACTGCGCAACGCTACGCGCTGTTAGCATCCAGCTGCCGCTGCCCAGCACTACAATGGCGAGTATTACAACAATGCAAACCAAACACAGACTGCGCACAGCACAGCCAGTGATTTATCATACAGAGCGCTACGTGGCGTTACCAATAAGAAAATGTAAACAGCATACTTACAACCTGAGTTTCGCTGGAGTTCTGAAACTTTTTAAATCCAAACAGATTTTTTTAGAGATTTTTTTGCTGCGCTTTGTGGGGAATAAATATTTTTCCCAATGTGTTTTCTTAATCACTCTATTGAGAAGATGGAGCTAGTGAAGAAAAACTAGACCGCCCTCCTCTCCCCTCAGAATCTGGAGACTTGGGCTTGGCATCAGAGACTCGTGATGTGAGAACCATAGCTGAGGGGCTATCGTAAAACAGGGAAGTATTTTTATCCTCATCTTGAGACAGAAAGTCTTCTGTATTTGAAGATTCACTTTCTGAGGAAACCAGTCGCACAGGCGCTGATGAACTTGGAAACCAGCCGTGTGTTTGCTATCGTGGGACCCTTAATTGATGTGAAAGATAGGGAGCAGAATCACAACCTACATCTACGTGATTACTCTGCTATTCACAATAAAGTGCCTGGCAGAGGGTTCAATGAACCACCTTCAAGCTGTCTTTCTGCCGTTACACATCGAACGGCGCGTGGGAAAGACGAGAAAAATGAGCACCGAAATTTTTATGTGGGAGCCCTGATTTCTCTTATTTTACCGTGATGATCATTTCTCCCAATGTAGGTGGGTGCCAACAGAATGTTTTGGCAATCGCAGGAGAAAACTGGTGATTGAAATTTCATAAGAAGATCCTGTCGCAACGAAAAACGCCTTTGTTTTAATGACTGCCACTTCAATTAACGTATCGTGTCTGTGGCACTATCTCCCCCATTTCGATAGTACAAAACGAGCCGCCCTTCTTTGCACTTTTTCGCTGTCGTCCATCAATCCCATCGGATGCGGATCCCACACCGCACAGCAGTACTCTAGAATAGGGCGGTCAAGTCTCTTTAGTAGACCTGTTGCACCTTCTAAGTGTTCTGACAATGAATCGCAGTCTTTGGTTTGCTCTACCCACAATATTATCTATGTGTTCGTTACAATTTAGGTTACTTGTAATTGTAATCACAAAGTGTTTAGCTGAATTTACAGCCTTAAGATTTGTGTGACTTATCGCGTAATCGAAATTTAGCGGATTTCTTTTAGTATTCATGTGAATAACTTCACACTTTTCTTTATTCAAAGTCAATTGCCACTTTTCGTCCCTACGGATATCTTATCAAAATCATTTTGAAATTCGTTTTGGTCATTTGATGACTTCAAAAGACGGTAAATGACAGCATCATCTTCAGACAGTATAATCGGGCTACTCAGATTGTCTCCTACGTTGTTAATACAGATCAGGAACAATAGAGAGCCTATAACACTTCCTTGGAGAACGCCGGATATTACATTTGTTTTACACGGTGACTTTCCGTCAATTACTACGAATTGTGATCTTTCTAACAGGAAATCACGAATACAGTCGCACAAGCGAGGCGATATTCCATACGTACTGAGTTTGGTTAGAAGATGCTTGTGAGGAACGGTTTCGAAATCCTTCGGGGGAATCAATTTGACATCCCCTGTCGATAGCTCTCATTACTTCATGAGTATAAAGAGCTAGTTGTGTTTCGTAAGAACGATATTTTCTAAATCCGTGCTGACTATGTGTCAATAAATCGTTTTCTTCGAGGTAATTCATAATGATGGAACACAGTATATGTCGAAAACGCTACTGCAAATCGACGTTAGTGATGTGGGCCTGTAATTTAGCGGATTACTCCTATTTCCCTTTTTGGGTATTGGTGTGACTTGCGCAATTTTCTAGTCTTTAGATACGGAACTTTATGTGTGCGAGCGGTTGTATATAATTGTTAAATATGGAACTATTGTATCAGCATACTCTGAAAAAAACCTGACTGGTATACAGTTTAGGCCGGAGGCCTTGCTTTTATTAAGTGATTTAAGCTGCTTTGATAAACCGAGGATATCTTCTTCTATGTTTCTCATCTTGGCAGTTGTTCTTGATTGGAAGTCCAGAATATATACTTCGTCTTCTTTGGTGACGGAGTTTCGGAAAACCGTGTTTAGTAACTCTGCTTTAGTGGCATTGTCATCAGTGACTTCACCGTTGTTATCGCGCATTGAAGGTACTGACTGCGTCTTGCCACTTGGGTGCTTTATGTATGACCAAAATGTCTTTGGGTTTTCTGCCAGACTGCGGGACAGTATTTCTTTGAGGAAATTATTAAAAGCATCTCGCATTGAAGTAGGCGCTTTATTTCGAATTTCTGCTAAACTTTGTCAGTCTTGGGGATTCCGTGTTCTTTCAAATTTGGCTTGCTTTTTTTGGTGCATTTTTGGTTGCAAATCACATCCAAGTGGGTTTACATTGAATCTGCACAAGGTGTGTAACCCAGTATTTTAAATCCTGCTTGGGGTGGCTAGCCTCTCACATAATTTTTCATTAAATTAATTGATACAAGTTTCCCTCCAAAAATGGTGATGGGAAAGGATTCTGGTGAGTGTGACTGTTTAACAGATAAATGCCGTCCTACAAATTTACAGTTACATTTATTTTCTTTAAATGAAACACAGAATTGATCAAGAATGTGTACGAGGAACAATCATGTAATTTAATTAAACCAAAGATGTAAATGATCCTCATTTGATAAATGTGTTGGCAAGAACCTAGTACAAAAGACACTGCATGTAATCTAGCGTGCTTCTCTACTACAAGAAGGGGGAGCAAAGAGAACAGGTGAAATGCACGAGATCGATGCCGTCACTGAGAAACCTCAATTCGGATTCTGGACAGCTGGAAAAACAACTGAAATCGTACAGACCAGGGCTGCGTATATTATCGATACTGGGGCGCAAGGTGGCGTGCTGAAGACGGCTGCTACTCGTAGTCATCCACTGGTTGGAGGTGGGCTGTACCTTGAGGACCGATCGAAGCGCGAATGACGGAAAGACTGTTTGTCCGTGTGGCCGGACAAGTCAAACTGCTAATTAAATTACTCTGCACCAAGGGCGGTAAAGTAAGAGACCGACTCCTTTGGTGCCAGAACTAATTCCCCTATTCTTTTCCGCACCGCGCCCAGAGAGCGACCACTCCGCTGTGCCAGAACTCGGCCAATCGTCGACGACAAACAGAGCTTTCGCCAATTATGGCCTTACAACAAAAGTTGTCTAGACTCCCAATACCGTACCTTACAAGAAATTCGTCTAGCCTTCCACTTCCGTATTCCACCAACCTAGGCACCAATACCGTTGCTTCCCGCCAATACCTGACGGTGACTGCAGATGTGGGCTGACGTAGTCTGTGGACCCTGAAATCCAACATCAAAAAGGAAAGCTGCCAGCTAAGGGTCGGGTCTCTGTCCGCAGTTCCCAGTGCCCGGATGTCTCCCCACCTTCTGCTATTGTGACCGGTTGGTCTCCTCACACCCCATAAGTTCCCGCTCGTCCTACGTGAAATGAACAGAATTACGATATGCAGGCACCCTACTCCCGATCATATACATGCCGGTACAAAACATCCGATTACCTAATTTTGGTTTGGTTTTGTTTTGCTTTAGGGTGCAAAAACAACTGGGGTGATACGCGCCCAAGTAAAAACTATACAACACGAAGCCACAGAGCAGTTAAAAAACGACTATACGCCAGTCCCAATTGACATAATAGACAGCTAAAAACAGGCGCGTGGAACAAGGGATAAAAAAAGATACCATACAGAATCGGAGGGCTAAAACTAAAAATTGAATGGCCTTCGTCATATTCCTTTGGCGGATGCAAAAGTAAAACGCTGTCGACAGACCGCGCGAAATTTGCTAAAACGCCCGATAAATCAGAGGGCAAACGCAAGTGGGAAAGCAAACGGTTAAAAAACGGACATTCTATCAGGAAGTGGCGGACAGTTAAAACTTGGGTGCAATGTGTGCATAGTGGTGGTATAGTGTCACTTAGCAAATGGCGATGGCTACCTACTTTGCATGACAGTGTAATACAGTAGCGAGATGACAGTAATGTGCATGTATGCAAGTTCAGATTTTAGAAGTGCAAGATAGGCGTATGAATAAGCCAAAAACTAGCGGTAAATACCTAATAATAATATTAAAATTATAGTACTCATCCCTATGGCAATAATAATAGCTGCAGACTGCAAAGTTACATTCTTCAAAGGAACTCGAAATGTGACTTTCTTAATTTAAAATGAACGGGAAAAGTCTCTTTATCCAAGAACTCACACACGGACCTCGAAAACTGCCACAATAGAAATAGGAATACTGCTATAACTAAAAATGTGACTCTATTCTTGATTCACTCAACACATTACGCCTGTGAAGGTCCGAACACAACTGAGACGTGCTGTAGTTCTTGTTCCAACAATTGACGTTTTCTGCGATGGCAAATTGACACATAGCGCAATCCAGCGGATTTGCAAGTAACTACAGTAATGACAGTTTTCTCCTTACCAAGATGCAATAAGTCAGACTTATCAGTGGAATAAAACGCAAAACTATTTTTTTAAATGATGTCCCTTTTGTTGCTGGTGAGTGAGGTGCCTGCCGCGTTGCGCATGCGCTGTCTGCTACAGCTACGGCAGAGCTATACATTTCTCCAGCCACGTAGCCGAAACTGGCAAATTTCAACATTTTTTAAAATTACTAACTTTGTGTGTCTTGGCAGCTAAAATGATGAAATTGTGTTTCTTTTGGAGTGTTCTTTCCCATAAAAAAAAAAAATAATAAATTAGAGTGGGCTCCGACTTGTCGGATTGGACAGATGGTTCAACAGGCATGCGAAATGGGAGGTGTTTTTCCTAAAAAGTGTACCTAACAGGTACGTGGTTCTGAAATAACGTTATGTTATTTTCGACGTACCTCGTCCTCTCCATTCAGTGAAATCTAACTGGTACTGCATCTGTAATTGTCTGCAAATTGTTATTTTCAACGTACCTCGTGCTCTCCATTCACTGAAATCTAACTGGTATTACATCTGTAATTGTCTGCAATTTGTTATTTCCAACGTACCTCGTGCTCTCCATTCACTGAAATCTAGCTGGTACTACATCTGTAATTGTCTGCAAATTGTTATTTCCAACGTACCTCGTGCTCTCCATTCACTGAAATCTAACTGGTACTACATCTGTAACTGTCTGCACTACGCAGGTCGGAATGCACTCGAAGTTATTGTCATTTATTTATTTTTGTAAGATTTTTGGTATGTTATGACAAGGTACACTGCACTTTACATAATCTAAAATGTTTACTTGCTATCAATTCAGTACTCGTAGTTTACTTTCAATTACAATAGATTCACGATAGCTACGCGTTCAAGTCGTAATGAGATGTACTGGAGCAGTCAAGATGCCGCCGCATAGGTACTATCATTACTGTTCTTGTTCATTTCCGGTGAAACACGATTTGTTTGAGTGATAAGAGTTTTGTAGAAGATTTAAAAAAAATTAAATGGCTCGAAAGCAGTATGGGCACTCTGCCGCAATCTGCCACCTTAGCCGGTTGCGCTAATGTCACTGCTGGACGTCTGAGGCTCTCGTGTGATATACACCGGACACGTAAATATTCGAACCTCAATTTTTAGAAAATGCTTGAAAAGGTCGTCGTAGCAGCTCAACATTTCTTACATCTACATATATACTGCAATCGAACGAAAGATGGCCGATCTGGTAACCGGTTGTTTGTGTGCTTCCGTTGTTAGCGAGTCAGGAGCTGGTAGAGCAGACCGGAGAAACTGAAAAGTGTGGGGGCAATGGAGGGCGCCACGCACTGGTTGCCGAAGAGGTCGCTGGACGTCGTGGGCGCCCGCTTAGGATCAATATGAGCCCAGCCCTCGGCCCTCAGCCCTCAGCTCTCAGCAGCTGACAGCACGCGCCGCTGCAGACGCGCCCGAGAGAACCCGCTTCTCGCCCGGGCCTAATGGCCGAGACTTAAGTCTAGTGCCGCACCTCCGCAGTTATTGGATGTCACCTGAGCAAAAAAAAAAAAAAAAAAACCATGAAGGGCGTTTCAACCCTAATAAACGTGCATAAGTAGACAGCTGAAGATGTGATTGTGAACTCTGTGACATCAAGTGAAATCTTTAAAGAAGTATTCTTAATTCATTGCACTCATTTGTACGGCTTCTAGTCAGTACTGGAAAGAAGTACACTTCTCCAGACACAATTGAAACACTATATATAAATGGAAGGAGGATCAATGCTGTCAGCTGCAGCGCGACATTAAGCGGAGTCAGTGGCGACGAGCGAAAATGTGTACCGGACCAGACATCGGATAGGTGGCGCTCAGTGGGAATGTGGATCGGCCGTGAGGCGACCGTGCAGTTACAGTGTCCCGGATGGTGCAGTGATTACCGCACCTGCCTGGTAAGCAGGAGATTCCGGGTTCGAATCCCGATCCGGTAAGCATTTTCGGTCGTCGCCACTGATTCCGCTCAATGCTTCGTTGCAGCTGACAGCAGTGATCCCCCTTCCATTTACACGTAGTGTATCAAAGCTGCGGGGCCTGCATGGTGTCCGTTCTTCCTAAAAAACAGACACCACACATTCACATAACTGATAAGACTGGCTGGGAAAAGGATCCACTTTGTTCAGTGTGAATGCACGAAAGACGTCTGCCCTCCAGTAGGAATCTTTGCGTAGCAAACGGGAGTGTAAGGACGGGCACTTTGGATAGGTGGCGCTCATTACGAGTATGGATTAGAGAGCCTGTATAGGGAGAGTGTGGCCAACCGGTCCATACGGCGGCCATTTTTCTGCCAAACTGCGGGCGAGACATTTGAATGGCCAGTAGTGGAGTAGTGGAGTACACACTCACCGAATGAAAAGCACAAGACAATATGGCGAAATCATTCGTTAAATGCCTTTGTTTATAAGAATAATGTGTTATAATAACTTTCACACAGGCAATTTACAGGTCTGTTTTCAAATTTAACTATGTATATTGCAAGTTGTTTTATATGTAGTAAAAAGCAAATACGACTTACTTCGCATATATAAGAGTACTTGGTTGGTTTCCACAAGGCTCCTGTATGATTTATGTCAGCCCTGTTGACTGCGACTGCCCACTGCTTTCGTCTTTCTTCATTGCGTGGAAATGCTAACATGAGAAATCCACCTTCGCCTCTATTACAACAACCAAATGCAGCACAACCTGGCATCGTTTACGAACGTCTGCAGAACGAATTACAGATGTCAAAAACAATACTGTACAATTACTAACGTGTTTACTTCAAACATGTAGGCCTATCGACTTCATCACAAAACGCTTCATTACTTAAGATCGCAAACGCTAATTACGTACAAAAAAGATACACAACGAAATCGAACATGCATGCACAACGCATAACAAGTCTCTCAATAATTCTAATACCTTTTAATCGTTTCCTAAAGTCATCTGAACTTCATTTCAACTCAAAAGCACGGCGAACATAGCAAGCTCGAGAGACGTTTGTCGCCATTTTTCTGCCAAAGCTAATCAACCAATCACGGGCAACTTCACCTATGGCCACTTACTCTGTATACAGGCTCTCTACTCGATATGCGCCGGTAGTGCCATCTCTCGGACTTTGCACAGACTTTTCAAACGCCTCTCGTATGTGGTTCTGGTGATGTGACTGTGAAGTGTAAACGAGAAGGAACAACCACAGCTAAACGAAGATCTGACAAATGGTTCAAATGTCTCTGAGTACTATGGGACTTAACATCTGAGTTCATCAGTCCCCTAGAACTTAGAACTACTTTAACCTAACTAACCTAAGGACATCGTACACATCCATGCCCGAGGCAAGATTCGAACCTGCGACCGTAGCGGTCTCGCAGTTCCAGACTGTAGCGCCCAGAAACGCTCGGCCACACCGGCCGGGCTGAAGACTCGGCAGATCTCAAGTACTGATGGACAGGGATCGTCGGGCATTGTGGAGGCTGACTGTAAGAAATCGAGTGAAATCAACAAAGGGAATCACTCGCGATAATAGAGTGCTATCAGGAGTTCAGCTAGCACAATGACTGTGCGTGGGGATACAGTGCTCGAGAAGCTTCTGACAAGCAACACTTTTCTGTGTCTAATACTTAGCGACGCGGCGGTCGAGGTGGTGTCAAGAGCGATGCTGTTTGACAGAGGACGACTGGAAACGACTGTTTTGAGTGTTGAATCACGCTATATCCTATGGCAATCCGATGGAAGGTTTGGTTTTGGCGAATGCGTGGAGAACATTACAAACAAGTTTTTGCGAATTGCAACCACAGCTCATTATTGTTGTTATTCAGTGGCGAACGTTACCTGTCCTCATGTGCAGTGACACCTATGACGTACGGAGGAGTTGGTATAACGTGTTTTGGATGTGATCCCCTTTGAGTCGTGCGCGGCTCGTGTTCATGCCGTTTCTTGCTTGACAGCTTCTCTTTACGGAACTGTCGCCTCATTTCTTATTCGATTTACTGGCGTCACTAAGTTGCTGCCTTGCTTGCCCGCGAGTGGCAGCAGCAGTGCGTATCGATAAGAGCACTGTCGTATTGTCTTTGAAGCGACCGCTAGTATTTCCGGCTCGTCGTGTGTCGTGGGTTCAGTCGGGACGGAGCGCCAGTTGGGTGCGGACAGCCAGTACTCGCCGACCGCTGGCAACACACATGCACTGTCCGACGAAGGAGACTGGGAACGACCGTTGGTTGATCGTTCGGTCGGCCGTCTCATCGGGCGACGTGTATTTGGTCTTTTGACCGTTTCTGGGCCTCGTCAGTTGGACATCTGCAGGGTGACCTATAGGCAAATGTTACTTCTTCATGGTTGGGTCCGAGCCAGTGTCTCCGAGTTCCGAACCGACATGGAGTTGACTCAGGATGCAGCTGCAGTGAGGTCCGGATAACCAAGACTCTCCCGACCATTGCTGACACACATAACTTGAGTGGGGACGACCTTGGTTGGTCGTTAGGTCGGTCGTCTCATCGGACGACATATATTTGGTCGTCGACCGCTATGGGTTCTCTGTTTGTGTCGATTTGTGTTTCGTACTTGTTGTTCCACAGTGATTGCTTTTAGCATTGCTCGAGTTCTTGTGGGAGTGTTTTCGTGGAAATGTGTCTAGTTTGTGTGATTTCGACTGAGCAGTTAATTTTAATGCTGGCTGCATACTGGAGTAGGCAGTCGGTCGGTTGGGACATACGAGAGAGGAAGTCTCCGCGGCGAGGTCATTAGCATAATGTTCCGCAGTGTGTTTTTCCTCGCCTTATGATGCTGTCTGGCACGGTGTGTAGTTTGATAGACCTTAGTGTTTGTTCATATTTTTGAGTGGTTAATGTGCCTTGGCTGTACTTAGCTGCCAGTATTTGAAGATGTAGCGCTGCTGGTATCTTCGTCCTCGCTGACATTCTCCGTTGTTGTGCCGTTGCTCGGCTTGAAGGGAATTGATTAGGTTCTTGGTTGGTCCCTCAGCCATCCCTAGGTCGTGTTGTCATCCTGTTATTTAGTATTACGCTTGGCTGCCAGTCTCACCTAAACTTACGTTAGAGTTTCCTCCCCAGGCCGACCCTTGGAACACTTTTGAGCACCATTGTTCTGTTGTTTTTAGATTGTGATTTTTGTCTCGAGTACGGTTCGAGGCCTTCAGCCGCCTATTAATTTTGTTTGTTTCAATTTTAAAATAAGGCCTTCAGCCGTCTTGAGTTAAAACTTTGAAGCTTCTTGTTTGATCTAAATTTTTTAAAAGAAAAAAAGGGGAATTTTGCTCCATTTCAAATGCTTGTTATCCAGGCATTAAGCTATGAGTTGTTCTGTGTTCAGTGTGTGGCCGTCAGCCGAGTTTTTATGTAAAATTTTGTAACTAAGACCTTCACGCATGTGTATTCCTTAAAACAATTGTAATAATTTGTATTCGGGCTTTTAGCTGAATTGTTTTGAATCCTTTTATGGCAATGTGTGATCAAGTGCTTTTAGGACAATAAAGTTTGTGTGTTCTGTGTAACTGACAGTAACTGATTTTGGCCCCTTTCCACAACCATAACCTGACCCGCTCTGTCCTGCGAAACCAGATTTCACCCTTATAGCACTTAAAAACGCTAAATGTGGGAAGATATGAATAGATTTTACATCATGGTGTCCGGCGTACAGTAGAGAAACACATAGAATGGAATGATTGTCTTCTGATGCAATAGATTGTGGACTATAGCATTCCTGAAATGGACTGGCCCGACCTCGAACACTTTTGAGATGAGCTATGAGATCGGCTTTGCTCCAGACCCACAGTTCAATGTCACTACCTTGTCTCATTTCGGCTTTTGTGGAAGATGGGGCTACCATTCCTCCACAGTTGTTTCGACACCTAATTGAAAGTTTTGCTTTCGTATCTCAATATTATATCCTTAAGCATGATTACGACCGTTTGAAAGCGATTTTATTGTACATGGCGCACTGACTTTTAATATGTCCTATCGCGAGCACGGATCAACACCTTCTCCTTTCTAACGACTGCTGCTTTCAACAATCACTTCGCGCTACCATAGGGAGCATGGTACCCATATGGGCAGCCGGCAGTGATACAACTATATGCTCACATCTACTCTATGGTGATAATGGGTACCTCACACTCTCCAGTGAAGAGATTCAAAAGTGGTTCAAATGTCTCTGAGCACTATGGGACTTAACATCTGAGGTCATCAGTCCCCTAGAACTTAGTACTACTTAAACCTAAATAACCTACGGACATCACACACATCCATGCCCGAGGCAGGATTCGAACCTGCGACCGTAGCAGTCTCGCGGTTCCAGACTGAAGCGCCTAGAAGCGCACGGCCACCGCGGCCGGCAGTGAAGAGATTAATGATATGCAATGTCACAATATCTTTTCTTGTTCTTCCTATCCAGCATTCAGGCAAGTGGTCTAGGCAATTGCCATTCTGATATTCCTACATTTCTTCTACCTTTGGGCTAGTATTTGAGGATTCTTTTAGCCTAAAGGGAGTCTGCCCGCTCTTCATCTGTAGTAGATGGTCTTTCCAAGATGCTCTGTAGTTCTATACTGTGTTAAAATTGATTTTACTTTGAGATAATTTAGGACGTCATCAGATCTTTTCCTTTGTAGCTAGCTATTCTCATAAACAGCAACTCGCGATTTATTAGTTTCCTTTCGTCATCTCTACTAAGTGTCCAGATTTCGCTGCCATGCCTGCTATCTTTTGCTCGCATTCAGTTGGAAGCACTAAATACACTGGAGCGCCAATGAAACTGTTATAGGTATACATATTCAAATACAGAGATATGTAAGTAGAAAGAAGGCGGGCTGCGCTCTGCAACGCCTATATAAGACAACAAGTGTCTGGCGCAGTTGTTAGATCGCTTACTGCTGCGACAATGGCGGGTTATCAAGATTTAAGTGAGTTTGAACGTAGTGCTACAGTCGGTGCACGAGCGATGGGACACAGCATCTCAGGGGTAGCGATGTAGTGGAGACTTTCGCGTACGACCATTTCACGACTGTACCTTGAATATCAGGAACCCGGTAAAAAATTAGCCCTCCGTCATCGCTGCGGTCGGAAAAAGATTCTGCAAGAAAGGGACCAACGACGACTGAAGAGAATCGTTCAACGCGACAAAATTGCAACCCTTCTGCAAACTACTGCGGGTTTCAATGCTGGGCCATCAATAAGTGTCAGCACGCGAACAATTCAACGAAACATCATCGGTATGGACTTTCGGAGCTCAAGGCCCACTCGTGTACTCTTGATGACTGCACTACATAAAGCTTTACACCTCGCCTGGGGCCGTCAACACCGACATTAGACTGTTGATGAATTGAACCATGTTGCCTGGTCGGACGAGTCTCATTTCTAATTGTATCAAGCGGATGGACATGTACGGGTATGGAGACAACTTCATGAATCCATGGGCCCTGCATGTCAGCAGGGGACTGTTCAAATTGGTGGAGGCTCTGTAATGGTGTGGGGTGTGTGCTATTAGAGTGATGTGGGACCTCTGATATGTCTAGATACGACTCCGGCAGGTGACAAGTATATAAGCATCCTGTCTAATCACTTGCATCCATTCATGTCTATTGTGTATTCCGACGGACTTGGGCAATTCCAGCAGGACAATGTGACACACCACACGTCCAGAATTGCTACAGAGTGACTCCAGGATTGCTCCTCTGAGTTTATACACTTTCACTGGCCACCAAACTCCCCAGATGCTTATCTTCCCGTGGACGTCGAGGTATCACAGAAAGTTTTATCTCTGGTAGAACTGCTACCGTTGGGCCTTCCAGGCTTGTTCAGACGGTGTTTCTTTGCTTTTGAAATGCTATCAGATAGTGACATTCTGGACGAGAAACATTTTTTATGTGAAGGAGTATAACACAGATAAAGAACATAAGTGGACTGGCTATGGAGCCATTAAGTCCGGGAAATTTTGGGATGTACAAAGTGAGTCTCCCAATGGAACATATGTCGGAAATTGCATCGCATGTCCTCAATGAACAGATTTGAGTCACCCGAGAATACAAATTCAAAGTTTATCGGAAACAGAAAAGCCTTTTCAAATGGTAAGAACTGATATATTGTAATTATTTAATAGAAATTTGGCAGGTAATAAATATTTAGTAACTACGATTGCCCATTTTTCGAAATAACTAACGATTGTAGCAATTTCATATCAAATAGCGAGTATTGTAGTTCAAACCGTGGTTAGCAATTAGGTGCTTAAATTTGGTGTATCGTAAACCATAGTCACAGACCAAGTCTGATCTGAAGAGAAAATTGTGTTGCCTGTTAAAAAAATGGTTCAAATGGCTCTGAGCACTATGAGACTTAACATCTGTGGTCATCAGTCCCCTACAACTTAGAACTACTTAAACCTAACTAACCTAAGCACATCTCACACATCCATGCCCGAGGCAGGATTCGAACCTGCGACCGTAGCAGTCACGCGGTTCCGGACTGAGCGCCTCAGCCGCGAGACCACCGCGGCCGGCGCCTGTTAAAAGTTAAAAAATTGTGAACCAGCCCTTTTCACCAACAAGCAAATGGTCATACAGAACGACTCCACAGTACCATACAAAAATGTTAAGTCACTACGCAAATAACCAACACTCATATAAGGATATGCACTTAAGTTATGTGGTGAGCACGAACTGCTCTAAAGTCCGAACAGGAATGAGCCTTTGACCACACAAGGAAGTGTGGAGCTAGGAATTCAGGGTAAACACGTGAAACAATTTGCAAAAACATTGAAGGAGGAATGGCAACAAGTAAAACGTGTTCATACGAAAGCTTTGGAGCGACAAGAATGTAACGGATAAGGTACAAATAAAGTTGCCTCAAAACGGAATACGACAATGGGTCTAACTAGCGAATCCTTCTACTACAAAGAGTAAAAGCTAAGAAATTCTTGACAACGTTTCAAGCATCATATTGGGTAGTGGAGATGACTTCACTGGTAAATGTCAAGCCAACCAATGCCAACCAAAACTTTTGTGGTCCAAGTTAGTCGGATAAAACCTTTTAAGATTATCGTTGACGCATTACCTTCAAGTATCCTTACAGTTGCCACAGAAAGAGAATGAACTTAGTCTGATAAAACCCGGTATCGTTGATGCATTATCACAAGTAATTGCTGTAGAAAGAGGATGCACTGCATTGGACGAAATGAACACACAACGGACACAACGTACCATATGAACTTAGGTCTAGGGTTAAATAGCAGAGTATTAGGTTATATGGGATAACTTCGTGTTAGAGTGTATAGGATAACATTATTTTGATTAGTTTGCTATGGTGTATATCATTTTCTTTCGAGATACGCCTTGCTCCGAAAAAGGGAGGGAATCTATGATAGTTCCTTTCCTCTAGGTAGTGTCGACGATGATGGTCAAGTCTTAGAAACTGGAATATTATTGTCACCATAACCAGACGTACTTCTCACAAACCAAAGTAGTCACTAAAGCTCAAACTTAGCACCTGGAAGGTAAAAAAATGGTTCAAATGGCTCTGAGCACTATGGGACTTAACTTCTGAGGTCTTCAGTACCCTAGAACGTAGAACTACTTAAACCTAACTAACCTAAGGACAGCATACACATCAATGCCCGAGGCAGGATTCGAACCTGCGACAGTTGCGGTCACGCGTTTCCAGACTGTAGCGCCTAGAGCCGCTCGGCCACCCCGGCTGTCTCTGGGAGGTAAGAAATGAAGTACGACGACTAGAAGAAGGCTTATCTGGTGGGCAACCAAAAGTGAAATGATAGTGGACATATGAAACGAATATCAAAAATTGAAATTGTCCTAAATGAAACTAACAGCTCTGTCACAGTAACTGACAGGACTAATTCTGGAGTCAATAGTGCAAAAGAAGTGAGTTTAGTTAGACGCTGTCGTGAAGCCTCTAAAAACAGCATTTGGAGTGGTGGGTAGTGAAGACATCACGAACTTAGATAATACGATGGACTTTGTGCATTAAATAGACACGAACAGAGAAACAACTGCGAAGGGCGTTCAGTAAGTAAAGTAAAACTAGTCAAGGATACTTCAACTCAATAAACACAATTCAATAATTACCAATCAAACAGAAACTCTGGCTTGTAGTTTCCAACACATTTTATTTAACAATACTCCAGAATAATACACACACACACACACACACACACACACACACACACACACACACACATACATACATATATATATATATATATATATATATATATATATATATATATATGTGTGTGTGTGGTGTTACAAAAAGGTACGACCAAACTTTCAGGAAACATTCCTCACACACAAATAAAGAAAAGATAAAAGATGTTATGTGCACATGTGTCCGGAAACACTTAATTTCCATGTTAGAGCTCATTTTAGTTTCGTCAGTATGTACTGTACTTCCTTGATCCACAGCCATGATTTCATACGGGATACTTTACCTGTGCTGCTAGAACATGTGCCTTTACAAGTACGACACAACATGTGGTTCATGCACGATGGAGCTCCTGCACATTTCAGTCGAAGTGTTCTACGCTTCTCAACAACAGATTCGGTGACCGATGGATTGTATAGCTCTTGTCTATTCAACCCCGGTACCAATGTAGAGACTCTTCGTGCTCGCATTGTGGACGGCTGTGATACAATACGCCATTCTCCAGGGCTGCATCAGCGCATCAGGGATTCCATGCGACGGAGGATGGATGCATGTATTCACGCTAACGGAGGACAGTTTGAACATTTCCTGTAACAAAGTGTTTGAAGTCACGCTGGTACGTTCTGTTGCTGTGTGTTTCCATTCCACGATTAATGTGATTTGAAGACAAGTAATAAAATGAGCTATAACATGGAAACCAAGCGTTTCCGGACACATGTCCACATAACATATTTTCTTTCTTTGAGTGTGAGAAATGTTTCCTGACAGTTTGGCCGTACCTTTTTGTAACACCATATATATTACAAACCAGAAGGGCGTCAAAGCCAACCCTAAACAATAAACAAAACAACCTCTTTACATAAATCTTAAGAACCATTCAAACAATAAATGGTTGACCGAGAAAACTCTCACAGAAGCAAGACACCTTTTAAGACATAACAGAAGAAACACCTCACAATTTCTTTCTCAGAATCAGATGTTAAAAGCCCAGTACAATGAAAGGCATCTTTCGGGTATTACAAAATTTCAGTGACAAGTAATGGCACATAAGAGGTGCGCGGAAACTACAACTCAGGTCGAACCTGAATGAAAGCTGAAAGGAACGGTGAAGAAGAAAAGCCGGCCGGTGTGGCCGAGCGGTTCTGGGCGCTACAGTCTGGAACCGCGCGACCGCTGCGGTCGCAGGTTCGAATCCTGCCTCGGGCATGGATGTGTGTGGTGTCCTTAGGTTAGTTAGGTTTAAGTAGTTCTAAGTTCTAGGGGACTGATGACCTCAGATGTTAAGTGCCATAGTGCTCAGAGCCGTTTTTGAAGAAGAAAAGACGGACTTCTCAGCATCACCAGGAGCAAATAATAAACTATTGAACTTAAATTCGCCGAAGAACTGGAGTCTACTGATAAACACTGCGACCGTGCTATCGGTTACAATTCAAACTGACCGCCGCCAAGGCGTCGTCCCCCACATAAACGACCAGCTACAACGGACGACGCGAACCTCTGATTATACCACTAAAACAACATAAAACCACACAGTAACTGGCCAGTATCCAGAGTAACAATCCTTAAAAGATTAGAAAAATTTCGAAACAGGAATACGGCCACAGGGGACCCACAAGTCATTCACGTTCAGCACTTTCTACTAACATGATATAATGATGTACATAAATTACTCGCACAAAATTTTTTGATCACACTCACACATATGGGTCAGAACTAATGTGCGATTCTACTCGATGCCATGGCTCTGCAGCATACTATACATGACAGCACTTCAGACAACATCGGCTACATTGCGACAAGGCTGTCGCTATTCCCTTGGTAAATCAATAATTAAAATCTACAAAATATAACCACGTTGCAAATAGGGAAGCTTATAACTATGCCACTGGTTCTGTCCTTCCTCTGCTTACAACTACATCATTGACGAACCAGAAATTAATCAGGAAAAAGAGTTGCTAATTGAAACAATACGAATCCACGTTTATCTTCTTCTGGTAACAGTAACACATTAATAATAAACATTCTCTCACGTCGTTTAGCACCACAGACGAGACCACCGTCCTCTCAGCCCTCTCCCCACAGCGTCGTGCGCTTAAATAGCCGAAAAGCGACCAAAGAGGAAAACCGTGGCCACGCGATACAGACTCGATCACAGGGAACTTAAATGAATAGAGAGAATCGACTGGTGCCAACGGCGCCACGTATCATAATGCAACACACTTCTTTTCTTGAAGCAGTGTGGTATTCAGGATTCCGATACACCATAGTATTCCTCACTATTTCGGCTACAAAACCCTATTTTTCCACTTCATCTCCATCTAATGCCACATGATTGGGACGGTATGTATGCCGCCATGGTATCATTTTGCTGGTTGATGTCGGAGCCAACGTCTTGCTGCATCAGTAACCTTCCTATCATCCACATATTATTTCCGACGGAGCGTGTCCTTCATTGGACCAAGCAGATGGAAGTTCTAATTGGACTTCTGCTGGGCGGCGAGGAATCCATCGAGCACAGACCTTTGAGTACCTCAACTCGTGGACGAGAGTGTCAGAACCACCAACAGAGAGTCCAGCTGAGCAGCGAGACGTCTGATTGTGATGCGTCTCTTACCTCCAATGAGAGTGTCCTCACGTTCCAACACTACAGGAGTCACAGCCGTGCGCGGCCGTCCGGCACGCGGGAGATCGGACAGGTTTGTGCGACCTTGTTGCGATGATGACAGACGCCTGCTTTTGTTCACTGCCTGGTTTCCGTAGACATTCTGCAAACGTCTGTAAATGTCTGCGATGCTCTGGTTTTCCGCCAAAAGAAACTCAGTGACAGCACTCAGCTTGGAACATGCCCCCGTGACAGAAGCCATTTTGAAGTCTACGAACAGCGCCATCACCTATCAAAGTATCGTGAAACTGTAGGGGCTGAAGCGGGAATATTCTACGATGTCCAACTACAGGAGAAAAAAAAATGTGTTGCATTACTTTTTCAACGCCCGTCGTAAGGTGGCATACGACACAGAACGATAATATGGGACAGGAAATATTGAACATGACTAAAACAATACATAAAATAATAACCAAACAACAGCAGTACATAAAGAAACTACGGTACACCAAGCAAAGATCTGAAGGGGTTACAAAGTGACTTGAGTACACTAAACGAGAGACTAGTAATAACTAGATTGCTATGAGCACTAGCTAATAGCTTGGGAGATGCCTGAATAGAAATCGAGAGGATATAGGAAGCAGTTCACCTTGTCACAGGGATAGATAAGTACAATACTGTTAACTCCACAACAATTTATATATTATAGAAAACAGAAAAAAATTTCAACGGGGCTACAACACGTCCACATCTAACAAACAGTAAAATAGCATTTTTCTATCACATTTCCACGATTAGAGTCTATACGCATGAGGCTAGATATTAAGATACAATTTCCAGTAGCAGATTTAAACGCGCGACACCAGTGTTTTACGATCCATCCATATCGAGTGAAATGGAAACTTATTAATGAATGGATACAGGTACAAACTCTCGAGACGTTACTAGTTTCGGAACAAAGGGTTACTCGTGTTGTTAAGTCAATAGGAGGTCTCAGCAACTGTAACAAGGAGTGCGTCACCATTTGTCCAGCTCAAGTGATGCGAACTGACAAGCGATAGTGTGAAGTCCAGCTATTCTTAGAGAAAATGGAAGCAAGAGAATGCAGGAGGGTAATATCAATGCCACATCCACATTTTCAACGGATTGAAATGAAATCCCTGTTCTCGCCAGACACGAAAGTAGTTAACTGCAGTGATAATAAAACTTTTACAGGTATGACGGAATTAGAATTACGACAGAGTGGATTATTGATTAATGGAACCAAGTGTGACATAGCCGGAACGTAACTTCACCTTAGGAATCGTTATAATTACAAGCACTCGACCAGCGTTGTATTGGCAGGAGACATCTCTAAATGTATTACTCACGCAAAACCTAACCTTTCTGAACAGCACCTTGGAACTCACTTTTCTTCAAACAATAGATAATTGAATTATTTCGGAAAAAGGGCAAATTTCAGTAGATCAAATGCTACAGCATGTACGGCAGTGTCAAGAAAAACGTACACAGAATATCATTACGATCTGTGTATCAACTACTAATGCTATCCTGATACTAGCACTGATTTGTGGAGTTTACGAAAATCACTCATGGCAACGAAGCAAGCGTTCATGTATTCGCGGCTGTAAGTAGGAAAGTCTAGGAAAAATGTATTAAGATACAGACTAGGAAAATAATGTTACACTAGTTTAAGACCTTTATTGTTGATTTAACGAATCAAAAATTCAGAGTAAAAGAAACTGTAAACGTGTAAGATATCAACTAATAGACAGGGGAAAAATTAAAATTCGGAACTATTTTTTTTTCAAGAGGAGAAAATTACACACTGTGACAGTATGAGAATGGGAGTTCCTACGGCCCAGCAGTGTTTCAACGCAGGGATGTGTCAACACAAGCAGCTGCAAGGCGTAAACATTTCGACACAGCCAGTCACCAAGAGTGCGACATCGACACTTCTGTATAAGTGTGCGAGTGAGCTCAGTGCGAAAGTGTAAGACAAGTACACTCCAAACTGCCTACATTGCTCTTAACATTAAGTAAGATGCAGTAGATAGGGCACAACAAAGCCTATTGGGGACCTGATGGAGTAGTTACAGTACTGAAACAAACCTTTTAAGCAAATATAGTGGAAGCTGAGATCACCAACAACTTCTGATAAACTGGATTCAGTCGTTATTAATGATGTCTCAAAGCAAAGCCTCTCCTAAGTTCAGTATAAATACGTGTTCTAGTCAGCTAGCTTGGAGGGGTCCACCAATGGTATTGATGCACCCATGTCGTTCACACTAGATTCCTCTGATTATTGTATTGCAACATCTTGTGTAAGATTGTTCCAGTAATGTCATACTGTGCTGGTCATACTCTCGCTGCGTTGTAACAGCATTGGTACGGTAACTATGGATAAATGACGCCAGACTCTAGAACTGAAGCAGCCACTGATGGGTAGTCTATGGGTCTCCAAGCAATGCTCCAGATCAGGGACGAAGTTGCTCAGATACTTCGACATCAGATCGACCAGACGGCCTAACATATCAGTGGGGCAGGATCAGCATATATCATGACATCAGACATCTTGGCACCCAACACCGCGGTCCATCTGATGGGAGAATGAGGAACAGGGAACTCTCAAGGCGGCGTGTGATTCGCGCACACACACACTTGCTGTAGCCACACCTCCTTCGTAGCGGATCAGCCACATGGGAAGCGCCTACAGATCGGCATGTGGGTAACCCTCCAGACCGCGAGTTGCCTGCCTCTGCTACTGGCTGATACAGCGATCTCCTGTCGGCCTTGAGTCTGCCACTGATGACAGCAGATTCCACTATAGCCTATGCCATCATTGAGGCCACAACTACAAGATGTGTACTGAACAATAAATTGAATAATAACTACAGGTCCACGGGTCATACATCCAATAGCAGTTTCCAGCCTGGGAGTCAATGATTCCTACAAATCAGTGCAGATACGATGTTACGCTAATGACATACACATAATCACGAGGAATAGGAAGGCAATGGAGGACACATTCATCACAGTTCAGTAGGGCAGTAGCAATGTGGGACTGAATATCAACCAACAGAAAACAAAATGTATGGCTGCTGAGAAAGCAAGCAAGTAGAACGTGTCATCCTCAATAATATTGGGCGTTAATACTTTCGAGACAGTTGAGAAAGTTAATTAACCCACTCGAATGATACTTCTTATGAATTCAAAAAGAGATTAATAGCACCCAATATAGCCTATTTCGTTTTAAATACTATTTCTTGAAGGTTCTTAACTCGTTTCACCAAATCAATAACGTATAAAACACTGGCGAACCAGTCCTTATATATACTTTGTAAATACGACCATTAACGTCGAAAGATGTTGGAATGCTGAATGCCATTGAGAAGAATGTACGGAGAATTTTTGGTCCAACCTGTGAAAGGGGAAGATGGAAGAGGAAGTACAATCATGAGATGCACGAGGATCCACCTACTGGAAAAATATTTAAGAAGGAAAATCGTCAAACAGTCATTCAATTTGAGAAGTTATTTTATTTTCACAAGCAGTTTCGGCAATTCAGTACGCCACCTTCAGGCCCCATATGCACCTCGTGTATAGACGCTCAAAGTATCGATACTGTGTTATTGAAAGCATCAGTTTCAGGATGTCACGAATTCTTATTTCAAGTTCTTCCTTTGAAGACTTGACAAGAGCGTCTTCGAAGAAAGGACTTGAAACACGAAGCGTTCTCAGAAGGCAACTCGTAGGACCAAAACAAAGTTCCTCTGAAATATGTTATGGCCAGACGGCATCGCCTGTAAAAACTGATTCTGCGCGAGTGCAGGTTTTTGTCGTGCTACGTTATACGACTTCTGTGAATGTATGCCTAGACCGCTTATTGTGTTGGTCGCAGTAAGTGAAAAACTGCCAGAATACGGCGCCCACACGTCCGGCACAAACACGCTTAGTCCCATATCACTCTCTTCCTTCTTTGCAATCAAAGCCGAAACTCCCACGGCTGTCCGGCCGGACACCAAGTCACTGTCCTGGCCCTCTCTACCAACCGTGGCTCATCAGTGACCCAGCAAAACAACAGGAAATATATCAGGTAAAGCAGCTACTAGTGAAGAGAAGGAATTAATACAGGGAAGTTAGGAATTTAATAACATATGCCACCTAGCTTAAACCAGTCGTGGTGATGCAGTGTTTCCTTAATTATGATCAAGAACGGTCAAAGAACTCATTCGCCCTTAATTTTTTGTCTGAAAGATATTTCAAAATTTATTTACTTGTAAAATAAGGTAAGTTGACCAGTGATCTGAAAGACGATAGAGTGTGTTTTTCACTGAGACGAGTTGTGCTTCATCGTATTTAAAACGAAGAGCCAGTGAACTCACCATGTTGAAGTCATTTATAGACTAGTATAGTATATCATGTCGTGTTAAGAGTTTTCTGTTCACTAGTTCGAGTTGTCTGCGAGGCAGTGATATTTCGCTCCCTGTGCTGTCGTCTGTCAGTCCTTTGCTCGTTATCTACTGTACGAGTATTATGAGGAAACGAAATTAGGGCTGTGTTTCAGCACGACTCGAACTGTTCGGACAGTTTATGCCACAGTTCGGGAAATCTCGGGTTCTATTCGTTTGGCTATAGATTTAATGACCATTGTTGGTACTAAGTCCGCGATCTTACTCATACTAATAAAAATAACTATGGAACATGGGATAAAATGTCGTCTGTGTGCAGGGCATACGTAACAATGACAAATAATTAATAAATATAAGATTGCAATCCTGATTGTGTCCATTTATCGAGATTTCGTTCGTTTTGCGATCTAGTGAAGGCTGATGGTACTGCGACCTCCAGGACTGGTCTTGTTTTAATTCATTCTCGCAATAGCGATTACAGTCAGTTTACAACGATATATTTCAATTATTTGACATTTATTTCTTGTTTAATATTCTTTCCTGTTTCATCTGAATGTTCTTATCTTGTTTTCAAACTGGTTAAAATCTGTTAATGTTCTTATCTGTTATTATAAGTCGTAAACAGAGACTGAAACGACGTTTCGCCACCCGCCACCCGCTTGGTAAATCATTATTCTGTCGTAACCAAATAAAACTTTGTACTTAGTTCAATAAAGCAGTGTCTTTGAAGGACTACATTTTCGCCTTGGTTCGTTCATTGTAATTAAAAATCAGAATAAATGTTTATGCTGTACTTCCATAAATAACGGTACTGTATGAGAACTCTTACTGAAAATTTGTTCAAATGCAACAATAGTTTGTATAGTGGTAAGATTTAACGCTATTTCCTTCTGAGTTTTACGACATTGTCAAATTTTAAGTAGAGCCGTAGCTTGTGTTTCGGCTAGGTCATAATCTCTTATATTTCTCTTGCACTCGCACCGCGTGAGTCAAATGTCACGTACTTGTTCGAACAGGCTCGATATTTTAATGAGCGCTGTCACGTATCGCGAAATCTAGAGCCCGCTCTAACGCGAACATCGTTTGCTCTACCCTAAATGAAACATTAGAACTCTGTATCGATTCATCATGGAAGTTGGATGTGTGTAAACTCGGTCAAGGAGATTGTCGTATTTATTATTCAGACATTATATCGAGATTTTTGGACTATAACTGAAGGTAACAATTAATATCTACACTGGTTTATGGTGAGACTGATCCCTGTAGTACTGTGTCCGTGTAGTTATTCTCAGAATGGAAGATTAACTGTTTTTAAATTTCATTATTAAAATTTTACGCCATGATCCATATTGGCCGTTAATAGTCCGGCGATACGGAAAACCTGCACACGCTGACGAGTTCAATCGTATTATTCATACTAACTATTTCGAAACTTTATCCTGCTGAGTCGAGCGAGTTTTGCACTACGCTCCACTATATACCAGCCACTTCAAGGGTTGTTCATTTAACCCAAAGAAGAAAGTAATATTCTTTAATGGAAGTATATAGATTAAGTCTGTAATCATGCCAACAGTAACAAATCAACTTGAGCCGCGGTCCGTCAACGGTTCTTTGCACTTATAAACTGTGATCTGTTTCAGAACCAACTTTTCACCGTTGTTTTCAGTTGTGTTGGTGGTAGAAACTGTAGCATCGACGATGGCCATGTAATGTGCAAGTAATTCCTCGAATAAAAAATTTAGTTTACAAAATTTGCTGATCTTACACGAATGGCAAGCTGCTGCTGTAATTGTCCTGCCTGTTTTCCATCCACACCAGTCTTCGAGTATCTTAAGGTTGAAAGTATTTGGTTTAGATCATTTCTATTGGAGGACTAAATGTAGAGGAACAGAAGAAACACCTAAATCCTTTGTACAGCGTGCGGCGGTGCGTTGTTTCTGAATGAGGACAAGAGTATATGTAACATCCGGGAAACACATGTGGGAAAACTGTGGTGAACTAAGGCAATTTGACGTCACCACCCCGGCCTCGGCTTTCGGTGAGATCAATGGGGGTGAAGAATTTGTCGAGAGGGGACGCTAGGACGGAGAGGAAAGAGGTGAACATACTAAACAATGTGATCAAAAGTATCCGGGCACCAGGCTGAAAATGACTTACAAGTTCGTGGCTTCCTCCATCGGTAATGCTGGAATTCAGTATTGTGTTGGCCCACCCTTAGCTTGATGACAGTTTCCACTCTCGCAGGCATACGTTCTATTAGGTGCTGGAAGGTCTTTTGGGGAATGGCATCCTATGCTTCACGGAGTGCGCCATTGAGGATAGATATCGATGTAGCTCGGTGAGGCCTGCCAGAAGCCGGCGTACTATAGGATTCAGGTCAGAACTCTGTGCAGGCCAGTCCATTACAGTGATGTTATTGTCGTGTAACCACCCTGCCACAGGCTGTGCATTATGAACGAGTGCTTGATCGTGTTGAAAGATGCAATCACCATCCCCGAATTGCTTTTCAATAGTGGGTAGCAAGAAGGTACTTAAAACATCAATGTAGTCCTGTATTGCGGTAAAGCCACACAAAACAACAAGGGGTGCAAGCCCCCTACATGGAAAACATGACCACACCATAACATCACCGCCTCCGAGTTTCACTGTTGGCACTATACACGCTGGCTGATGACGTTCACCAGGCAGTCGCCATACCCACACCCTGCCATCGGATCGCCACATTGTGTACCGTGATTCGTCACTCCACACAACGTTTTCCCACTGTTCAATCGTCCAATGTTTACGCTCCTTACACCAAGAGAGGCGTCGTTTGGCATTTACCGGAGTGATGCTTGGCTTATGAGCAGTCGTTCGACCATGAAATCCATGTTTTCTCACCTCCCGCCTAACCGTCATAGTACTTGCAGTGGATCCTGATGCTGTTTGGAATTCCTGTGTGATGGCCTGGATAGATGTCTGACTATTACACATTACGATGCTCTTCATCTGTATGCGGTTTCTGTCAGTCAACAGACGAGGTCGGCCTGTACGCTTTTATGCTGTACGAGTCCCTTCACGCTCCACTTCAATATCACGTCGGAGACAGTGGACCTAGAGATGTTTAGGAGTGCGGAAATCTCGCGTACAGACGTATGACACAAGTGACACCCAATGATCTGACCACGTTCGAAGCCCGTGAGTTCTGCGGAGCACCCCATTCTGCTCTCTCACATTGTCCAATGACTACTCAGGTTGCTGATGAGGAGTACCTGCCACTAGGTGGAAGCACAATGCACCTAATGTGAAAAACCTATGTTTTGGGGGGTGTCCGGATACTTTTGATCACATAGTGTAGCTGTTTCTCGACTGTTGGAAGCAGTGGGCTCTTCTTCAAAGACTTCCAAAACAGGAAAGGTTCCAGAAATTCCAAAATATCTAGGCGGTAGCTTACCGTTTGACGATTCCAGTAAATTTTAACTTAATTACTTTCTTCATCTCCTCCACCTACTGTTATGTGCGTTACTCTAACAATTTCATAGCCATATTGGTGGAATCTAATATATAACCTATTATGACAGAATTTCTTGGAATGTCGAAGAATCTCGAATTTAACTGGCTCGAATTAATAAAAATATAAAACATGATGCAAAGGAAACGTAACGTAAGCATTTATGAGTGGTAGACATAACTTTACTGTAAATTAGCATTACATTTAAATCTACATTACATTTCGACAAGCATGACAAAGGGTGCTTGCCATTGTACCAGTTGTTATGTCTCCTTCCCGTTCCTTTCACGATTGGAGCCACGGAAAAATTGTTAAAATGCCTCGGTAAGCTATGTAATTAATGTAATCTTGTCCTCACGATCCCTACGGGAGCGATACATACGGGATTTGAAGCATATTCCTAGATTCACCATTCAAAGCCGGTTCTTGAAACACTGTAATTAGGCTCTCTCCCGGTAGTTTGCGTCTTTCACTCAGTTTCAGCATCTCCGTGACACTCTCCGAGGGTTGTATCAGCGCTATTCTAACCGTGACTCGTTGATACCGTAACTATAGGATGATACTTTTTTCGTTCTGTAAAGGTGCACAGTTTTACATTCACGAGCATTTGAAACTACTTGCCAGTCTTTCCACCATTTTGAATTCTTATCTATATTTAAAGATTTATAGCGTCCATCATAGCATAGATACAATCCTCAAATTATTTAAAACTGGGCGCACACCTCTTCAGTGAATTCACATCACACCTGTTACTCTCCGAAGGGTCAGACAAACCTGTGACCATTCATACTTCGTTTTCTGTGCATGTTTCCTGTTAGTTGATACGATTAGTTGAACAATATTCTAGGAATGGTCTTACGAGTGTTTTGTAAGCAATATGCTTTGTAGTTCGATTGCATTTGCCTAATATTCTATCAAAGAACCGAAATTTTCCACTTCTAAATCTGCGAACGACCCTACGTAATTGTTTCACTTCGTATCCGTACAAAGCGTTACATTCAGATATTTGTATGAGTTGACCGATTTCAGCTGTGATTCATTGATACTGTAGTAAACACATTATAAAAAAAGTTTTGCATCACCTCGGTTCCGAGAGTTCCGGAACCTGTCCAAAAAACTGGAATAGAGATCAACATAAACATCATTTCCGCCCTTGTTATAGCTCATGAAAATCATACCTTGTATGTTATACCTTCAGAGGTGTTCGTCCAGACTGCTGCACCCACCGGTACCTCTAATACCCAGTAGCACGTCCTCTTGCATTGATGCATGCCTGTATTCGTCGTGTTATACTATCCACAAGTTCATCGAGGCACCGTCCGTCCAGATTGTCCCACTCCTGAATGGCGATTCGGCGTAAATTCCTCAGAGTGGTTGGTTGGTTACGCCGTCCATAAACAGCCCTTTTCAATCTATCCCAAGCATGTTCGAGAGGGTTCATGTTTGGAGAACATGTTGGCCACTCTAGTCGAGCGATGTCGTTATCCTGAAGGAAGGCATTCACAAGATGTGCACGATGGGGGCGCGAATTGTCGTCCATGGAGACGAATATGTCGCCAATATGTTGCTGATATGGTTGCACTATCGCTCGGAGGATGGCATTCACGTATCGCACAGCCGTTACGGCGCCTTCAAGACCACCAGCGGCATACGTCGGCCCCACATAATGCCACCCCAAAACATCAGGGAACCTCCACCTTGGTGCACTCGCCGGACAATGTGTCTAAGGTGTTCAGCCTGACCGGGTTGCCTCCAAACACGTCTCTGGCGATAGTCTGATTGAAGGCATATGCAACACACATCGGTGAAGAGAACGTGATGCCAATCCTGAGCGTTCCATTCGGCATGTTGTTGGGCCCATCTGTACCGCGCTGCATGGTGTCGTGGTTGCAAAGATGGATCTCGCCATGGGCGTCGGCAGTGAAGTTGCGCATCATGCAGCCTATTGCGCATACTTTGAGTAGTAACACGATGTCCTGTGGCTCCACGAAAAGCATTTTTCGACATGGTAGCGTTGCTGTCAGGGTTTCTCCGAGCCATAATCCGTAGGCAGCGGTCATCCACTGCAGTAGTAGTCCTTGGGGGTCTGAGCGGGACATGTCATTGACAGTTCCTGTCTCTCTGTGTCTCCTTCACGTCCGAACAACATCGCTTTAGTTCATTCCGAGACGCCTGGACACTTTCCTTGCTTAG
The DNA here is from genome assembly GCF_023897955.1 of Schistocerca gregaria. NCBI lineage: Eukaryota > Metazoa > Arthropoda > Insecta > Orthoptera > Acrididae > Schistocerca > Schistocerca gregaria. The sequence goes on from NC_064923.1 coordinate 404,922,139, forward strand.
AGCCCTTCCTGGCTCAGAGTAACAATGCGAACGCGATCGTTGTTTACATCTTTGGGATGCTTCAGTGAGATCTCTGAACAGTCGAAAGGACTGTGTCTGTGATACAATATACGCAATCAACGTGTATCTTCAGGAGTTCTGTGAATCAGGGTGATGTAAGACTTTTTTTGATGTGTGTAGAATACTACACAACTGGCCATTAAAATTGCTACACCAATAAGAAATTCAGATGATAAGCGGGTATTCATTGGACAAATATATTATCTAGATCTGACATGTGATTACATTATCACGCAATTCGGGGTCATAGATCCTGAGAAATCAGTACCCAGAACAACCACTTCTGGCCGTAATAACGCCATTGATACGTCTGGGCATTGAGTCAAACAGAGCTTGGATGGCGTGTATAGGTACAGCTGCCCATGTAGCTTCAACACGATACCACAGCTCATCAGGATTAGTGACTGGCGTATTGTGACGAATCAGTTGCTCGGCCACCATTGACCAGACGTTTTCAATTGGCAAGAGATCTGGAGAATGTGCTGGCCAGGGCAGCAGCCGAACATTTTCTGCATCCAGAAAAGCCCGCACAGGATCTGCAACATGCGGTCGTGCATTATCCTGCTGAAATTTAGGGTTCCGCAGGGATCGATTGAAGGGTAGAGCCACGGGTCGTAACACATCTGAAATGTAACGTCCACTGTTCAAAGTGCTGTCAATGCGAACAAGGGGTGATCGAGACGTGTAACCAATAGCACCCCATACCATCACGCCGGGTGATACGCCAGTATGGCGACGACGAATACACGCTCCAAATGTACGTTCACCGCGATGTCGCTAAACACGGATGCGACCATTATGATGCTGTAAACAGAACCTGGATTCATTCGAAAAAGTGACGTTTTGCCATTCGTGCACCCAGGTTCGTCGTTCAGTACACCATCGGAGGCGCCCCTGTCTGTGATGCAGCCTCAAGGGTAATCGCAGCCATGGTCTCCGAGCTGATAATCCATGCTGCTGCAAACGTCGTCGAACTGTTCGTGCAGATGGTTGTTGTCTTGCGAACGTCCCCATCTGTTGACTCAGGGAACGAGACGTGGCTGCACGATCTGTTACATCCATACGGATGAGATACCTGTCATTTGGACTGCTAGTGATACGAGGCCGTTTGGAACCAGCACGGCGTTCCGTATTACCCTCCTGAACCCACCGATTCCATATTCTGCTAACAGTCAACAGCGAGCAGCAATGTCGCGACACAATGAACCGCAATGGCGATAGGCTACAATCCGACCTTTATCAAAGTCGGAAACGTGATGGTACGCATTTCTTCTCTTTACACGAGGCATCACAACAACGTTTCACCAGGCAACGCCGGTCAACTACTGTTTGTGTATGAGAAATCGGTTGGAAACTTTCCTCATATCAGCACGTTGTAGGTGTCGCCGCCGGCGCCAACCTTGTGTGAATTCTCTGAATAGCTAATCATTTGTATATCACAGCATCTTCTTCCTGTCGGTTAAATTTCGCGTCTGTAGCATGTCATCTTCCAGGTGTAGCAATTTTAATTGCCAAGAGCGTACGTTTTCTTTTGTTTTATGATGTGCAGAGTTTTTCATTGCTGAACATTTAAAGTAACTTTCCAATCGTCTTACCACTTCGAAATCTTATCAAGACCAGACTGCATATTTGTGTAAAATTTTTCAGACAGTATTTATTGATAGATAACTGTATCATCTACGAAATGTCAGACGGTACTGTTGATAAAGTCTGCAAGAACAGTTTTTACTCTGCAGGGAACTGTGAGTTGTTCTGAAGCTTCCTGGCGGACTGAAACCGAGCGCCCGACCGGGACTCGAAACCGGGATCTTTGTCCACTTTTGCATATCCCCCTCTCTGCTGGATCCGCGTATGGGAAGAGCGCAGAGGTTGACGAGTCGCTGGAGGAGGCGACCGAGCAGGGCGGCGGCCGGGTCGGCGCACGTGCCCGCGGGCGCTGCCAATTAGGTTGCGTGGCTGCGGCGCTCGCTAATCGGCGGCCATTGCGGCAGGGCCGGCCGCTGTTATTGCAGCGCCGCTGTCACAACACGCGCCGCTCCATTTGGCCGCGTAATTAGCCCCAGCGCAAACACCGCCGCTAATTAGATTATTTCACACATTTCCGGCGCGCTCCTTTGCGCGCGGCCAGACGCAAATCGCACGCGGCCAAACACGGCGCTTGTTTGCGCACTACCTGCGCTGTTTACCCTGGCGCGTACACAATTAGCGCGTTTCTAAGTTAGCCGCCGGAATCCGCGGCCGAAATCAGTTTAGAAAGTTGCGCCGCGGCGGCACCTGGTCGCGTTTCTGCCGCGCAGTGCGTCGCCGCTGCCGCCCATGCAGCGCCTATTTACGTTGCAAGACCATAACGCCGATTCAGACATTTCTAGTTGGTGCGCTTCCCTCGGGCGCGCCACCAGTTGGCGTCGCCCTGTCTCCCTTTGTTGTCTTTGAGTATCAGCAGCGATGTTTCTCTTTGTGGTGACACCGTGTGACGTTTCCCACTTGTTTATCCTTCCACCTGGCAATAAAAATTATAGCTCGACTGAGAGGAGTGAGTGCCTTGAGCTACAACGGTGCGGTTTCGAACTGTCTGTTGCCACCTCTCCCGTACAGTCAGTTGTGCTGAAGAACTAGAACCGTCGGCCTGTAACAGACGAAGACGTGATGCAGCACAAATAAATCCATTGCTTTTAGTTTTATTGCACATAAACTTTGTCAGATTTGGTGAATAAGTATTGGTCTTCATACTCTCAAGGTATGATCAACAGCAGTATAAGATTGTTCGCTAGCGACGCTGTTGTGTCCAGGGAAGTATTCCAGAAAGGTTTGGAGACAGTTTCCACTCCCTTTAACCCATTCGCCCAACCGCTGTCTCCCGATTGGTCGGGCAGTAGTAAGTAAGGTCGGTCGCACTGTGGCGGTACGCCACACAAGATGAAAAAATAATATTGAAGAACTTCGCAAATATAAAAAAAAACTGACGCCTTAACGAAATAAATATTTTCGCAGAAAAATCACAAAGACTGTATAATAAAGTAATCTGATCTGCGAATGTAATTGCATTCTCTTTCCCTTTTGAAAAAGGATCGCTGTCCCCCTTTTGTTTCTTGGCAGTGTAAGAAGCCATTTTGTGACGAGGCATGAAAATGTTAAAGTTTCATGTAATATTTAGCCTAAATACAATCAAATATTACTTAAAGTGTCCCTAATATTTTACTGTAACAGATCCTATATTCACGAAGTGAATGACTTAAATGCTTGATGCAAATTTTATAGGGGAACATTGGTGCACAGGTCAACGCCATCGTTCAAAATGACAACGGCCAAGAGTCGTAACGAGTATCTTAATATTTGCTAATTTTGACATATAAAAGTAAATGTAAATGTAGGTGGATTCTCTTGATTAGAGGTTCTTCCTTTGAAACAGTGAAAGTTAACAGCTTTTCCAATATTGAATCATATTAAAGTAACTAAATTAAAGTTTTTTGATCCCCACTTGACGGAAATTGCGAGAATCTCCTTATTATTACATATTCAGATAAGAAATATTTGTAAATCTACTGAAATGAATGATGTCTCTTTACATAAAAACATCGCGTCGGACAAACTAACTGCGAGAAATGTCACAACTGAGTCACTGACGTAAATAATTTTCCAGTTGTGAAGGAGCCAGAATAACTCTTAACTATTCATAACATATAAATACCAATACATAAAAAAGAACCACCACAGCTCGTCAAGCCATTGAGCTGTTTAGGTGTGTACTCGAATCTGCACAACATGTATGGGTCTTATGACATGTATATTTCGGAGCAACGAAAGGAAATTATTGTGAAATATAAGTCCAATTACACTGACGCGACCACCGCCTATGTTCAACGTCGGTGTCCAATAACCACCAACAGACGGCAGGTGGCAACAGTAGCAGTGGTGGGCATAAAAAGCGTGGTGGAGGGAACGCGTAGTAGAATGACGTCCAAGGCATGATCATTGGCTCTAGGGCCAAAGGGCGGAACCATATCCGAAACTGCTGTGTTTGTAAGCTGTTCGCGTGCCGCCATGGTTAAAGTATACTGCGCACGGCAAAATGGCGCTATTCAATACCGGCGCCGACACAGCTTTGGTGCGTGACACAGCGTAGACGACGGAGGTGAACGACGGCTGCCGAAATATATACTGGCGAATACACCTGCAACTGGTGAGCAACTGACCAAGGGTTACCAACAGTGTCTCCTCACCGACCGGCGAGACGAGATACTGGCAGAAGTAAAGCTGTGAGGACGGGACGTGAGTCGTGCTTGGGTAGCTCAGTTGGTAGAGCACTTGCCCGCGAAAGGCAAAGGTCCCGAGTTCGAGTCTCTGTCCGGCACACAGTTTTAATCTGCCAGGAAGTTTCAAGGACGTTGTTGCTGTTCATCGGCGACGAAGGCTGGAATTTGCTCATCAGTAGCGCAACTGGACCTCCACAGAGTGGTGACATGTGGCCTTCCCAGATGAGTCACGTTTAATGCAGCATCGTACAGATGATTCTTGAAGTGTAAGGCGTGAAACGTCTGAAAGCAAACATCCTGCTACAATCGTCGGAAGGCTCGAGACTGGAGGAATGGTTCTGTGTCAGCCCCCGGGTGATCTCGTCATTCTGGAAGGCATAATGGATCAATACAAATATGAATTAATGCTTGGGAACCATGTCCGCCCCCACACGCAGTTTTTTATTCATCTGCACAATAGCATCTACCAGCAGCATAATACCACTTGTCACACAGCTCGCAGTATATGTGCTTGCTTCCAAGAGACTTCAGTTGCTTTCACTCATATCTACACTTTCTTGCTTTATAGAAATAACATGGTCTTCCCTTTTATCCTGCCACTTCAACTCTAGTATGCCATTGCAACTTCTCATTGTGCATTACCCTTTTCTTAATTTTGCTTTAACGAAACCTTCCGGCATATTTTGCTATTAAAACGTACTGTCCGGACAACTTTTGTTTCAGCTATAGTTACAAACACTTTAGGTGAAGAATACCAATTATCCATATACAACTGTGTCCTTTACTTAACACTGACTTTGATAACTCCATCACAACAGTTTCACATACATTGTAATGAAGATTGGTTTTTTCGTTTCCTGGCTGTATTTTAAAACTAGCTATTACCCGCTGCTTCGCTAGCGTATCAATAGTTTTGTAATGGTAAGAAAGGTAGTGATTTTACGAGATGTTTGTGTATGTAGTGATGTAGAAGTATGCATAAAAAGTGTATGCAGTACCGATATGTAGGTGCAAAATGAATGTGTTTCTATTATTTTGCTGTATCTCGAATCTGAAACTATGAATTATATTTTCTAATATTTTAAAAATGCACTGATTCATTGCATTCGCACAGAAGTAGAGTTTTAGGGGATTACCTGGCTCGCCTAGTATAGGAAGTGACATTCCTCCTTTGCATTTTCACGCGCTATAGTGGCTACATTTTTGATCTGTCCCCCTAAGGTGACTAATGTCTGATTGATATTTTCATATTCAAATGCAGTTCACCAAAAGCCCCCCACATACTACATTCAAAGGTACGACTCTGTCGTAGAGGCTTTAAGTGACGCCGCCGCTGAGAGTGCTCAAGCATCTTGGAAGCTGTAAGGGACGCGCGACGCTCAGCGTCTAAAATGCTGCGGTCTTGTGATTTTTCTAACGTCTCTGTAGCTCTTAGGACCGCGTGCATTTAAGTTCCGACGGACTTGAGATTGCTCTGGGGCTTGTTGGATTCGAGTAACTTTCGTAGCTTGAGCTTTGTTAGAACTATGTGCTAAACCAGACTTACGTTTGCGAGGCTTATAGTAATAATTTTAATATGGTCCTCGGGCTTATCTTCCGATTTTATTTTTGTATCCCCACAAAAACTCACCAGTTATGCCAGGTGATGTGGGAACTCAATATAATAAATCATGCACACGATGACATTGGATTTGCACGGGTAGGATTCATACACGCTAGGTGATGAGAGCCCTACGTCATAGTGACGTACGCACGCGTCGTCATGAGTTTCACGAGTTGCCCTATCGACTGTTGTGTGCATTCTGTATATATCGACTGTTGTGTGCGTGTTGAATCTGTATTGTTATTTGTTTATGAGCTTTCATTGTCCTATTGTCCGGTGTTTCTAACGCGTACGTCGTTCTGAACATGGGCTCTAACGGAGATGAGTAAGCTTTCGAGCAGATCCATGAAGATAGTCTGACAGATTTCGCTACCTTTCTTAGCTGATTTACAACATGAAGGCAAAATTAAATGCAGCTAGATGGTTTGATATTCCAGAAACATTCGGAATTATCTTCGGAACGACTTCAATTTGTCAGTTTAACGTTTCCGCCCACATGAGTTATGTACAATTCATTGGCTTTTATAAAAATACGAAACACTTTAATTTCTCCCTATTTCACGTTTTTATCCACATGATTTATGCAAGATTAGTCGGATTTTTAACTTTCGTTATGGTAATGATTCCTTCATTCAGACGTTCGTTATGTTCACGAAACACACAATAACATCCCATATTCTTTAATTGCAGCTTAATAATTAATTACTTCACTTTTCTGTCAACACGATTTATGCACTAGTCATCGGATTTAAAAAGAATGACAAGCTTTTTCTTACTTTCGTTATGGCTCCTTCACTCACGAAGCACACAATAACATCCCACATTCTTTGGATTGCAGCTTAATAATTAATTACTTCACTTTTCTGTCCACACGATTTATGCACTAGTCATCGGATTTAAAAAGAATGACAAGATTTTTCTTACATTCGTTATGGCTCCTTCTTTCAGACATTAATTATGTTCATGAAACACAAAATAACATAGTAAATTGTTGAGATTACATTTAATTCATTCAGCTGGGATGAGCATATCATACAACTCCCGCCACTTCGTTTGTACAAATGTATTTACATTTAGGCTCAAATGGTTCAAATGGCTCTGAGCACTATGGGACTTAACAGCTGAGGTCATCAGTCCCCTAGAACTTAGAACTATCTAATCTAAAATCTAACTAACCTAAGGACATCACACACACCCATGCCCGAGGCAGAATTCGAACCTGCGACCGTAGCGGTCGCGCGGTTCCAGAGTGAAGTGCCTAGAACCGCTTGGCCACCACGACCGGCTTTACATTTAGCTTTGACGTTATCGGTACAACTGCAAAGATCGATATACGTACTCATTTAGTCGATTTAGGTTATTTACGTCACGATGACGTAACGTTAGGTAATTATGATGTAGGATTCTCCTCACCTAGCGGGAGATGAATGCTACCCGATTTGCACTTCCACAGAATGATCTACAGACACTAAGAGTCGACGACCATTGTGCCAGCGTAAAAAAAATGTTATTAATACCCAAAAAGATACAGTTTTCTAAGGCAAACAGTAGTCTTCCTCAGGGCTCAAGCTATTTCCTTATCAAAAACCATCGGAATAGGTTCAGCGGTATTGTCGTGAAAATGTAACAGAGTTAGTTTCGCAATTAATAATACTGATATTAATATGGAAGTCTAGATTAAAGACGTTGAGATTTGGATAAACATTGTATTGATAACGTTGAATCATATTACATAGAACATGTCAACCAATAAAAGCAGTTTTACAAATATGGTAAATTTCAAAAGTGAATGAGTATGTAACACCGAAAATGCACATAAAATGCCTTCTGCACCATCCAAAACTTTTGCCGTTCAATATACAAAGGTAACCTGAACTGTACTTCTAATTCTGAATATCTAAGCTTTATTTCAGAAACTATATTTAATATGTAATAGATGTAATAACGCATTTACTTCTGAGTGTATATAATTGGTTGTAATTATAATGCAAGTATTGTAAAATGCTGGATAATAGCCAATGGGACTTCATTTAAATATATCCATAGCAACGACAAAATGGCAGAAGCTGTGCTGCTATATATATTTGCTTATGGAGAGTCTGTTGCGCTGCGAGCAGAGAGGAATCACACCAGTTTGAGTCATGGAAGAGTGCAGAAGTAATTGTTGGGCGCTCCCGCAGACACAGTGTGCAGCCACTATCGCGCCAGTGTAGGAGCACCTACTTCGTTAGCCCGCGAGTACTGAGAGCACGGTAGGACTGAACAGGCGGAGGAAGATGCAATTCTAACTGTTGCCTGTCCCATAATTCAGTGGCTTAGTTATAAAAGGTCCAATGTCAATATTTGTCAAAACTGGTTTTATTGGTGTACGCCATATACACTCCTGAAAATGGAAAAAAGAGCACATTGACACCGGTGTGTCAGACCCACCATACTTGCTCCGGACACTGCGAGAGGGCTGTACAAATAATGATCACACGCACGGCACAGCGGACACACCAGGAACCGCGGTGTTGGCCGTCGAATGGCGCTAGCTGCGCAGCATTTGTGCACCGCCGCCGTCAGTGTCAGCCAGTTTGCCGTGGCATACGGAGCTCCATCGCAGTCTTTAACACTGGTAGCATGCCGCGACAGCGTGGACGTGAACCGTATGTGCAGTTGACGGACTTTGAGCGAGGGCGTATAGTGGACATGCGGGAGGCCGGGTGGACGTACCGCCGAATTGCTCAACACGTGGGGCGTGAGGTCTCCACCGTACATCGATGTTGTCGCCAGTGGTCGGCGGAAGGTGCACGTGCCCGTCGACCTGGGATCGGACCGCAGCGACGCACGGATGCACGCCGAGACCGTAGGATCCTACGCAGTGCCGTAGGGGACCGCACCGCCACTTCCCAGCAAATTAGGGACACTGTTGCCCCTGGGGTATCGGCGAGGACCATTCGCAACCGTCTCCGTGAAGCTGGGCTACGGTCCCGCACACCGTTAGGCCGTCTTCCGCTCACGCCCCAACATCGTGCAGCCCGCCTCCAGTGGTGTCGCGACAGGCGTGAATGGAGGGACGAATGGAGACGTGTCGTCTTCAGCGATGACAGTCGCTTCTGCCTTGGTGCCAATGATGGTCGTATGCGTGTTTGGCGCCGTGCAGGTGAGCGCCACAATCAGGACTGCATACGACCGAGGCACACAGGGCCAACACCCGGCATCATGGTGTGGGGAGCGATCTCCTACACTGGCCGTACACCTCTGGTGATCGTCAAGGGGACACTGAATAGTGCACGGTACATCCAAACCGTCATCGAACCCATCGTTCTACCATTCCTAGACCGGCAAGGGAACTTGCTGTTCCAACAGGGCAATGCACGTCCGCATGTATCCCGTGCCACTCAACGTGCTCTAGAAGGTGTAAGTCAACTACCCTGGCCAGCAAGATCTCCGGATCTGTCCCCCATTGAGCATGTTTGGGACTGGATGAAGCGTCGTCTCACGCAATCTGCACGTCCAGCACGAACGCTGGTCCAACTGAGGCGCCAGGTGAAAATAGCATGGCAAGCCGTTCCACAGGACTACATCCAGCATCTCTACGATCGTCTCCATGGGAGAATAGCAGCCTGCATTGCTGCGCAAGGTGGATATACACTGTAGTAGTGCCGACATTGTGCATGCTCTGTTGCCTGTGTCTATGTGCCTGTGGTTCTGTCAGTGTGATCATGTGATGTATCTGACCCCAGGAATGTGTCAATAAAGTTTTCCCTTCCTGGGACAATGAATTCACGGAATTCTTATTTCAATTTCCGGGAGTGTAGTTTCATGTGCTCATCATAATGTTAAAACGACCAATGTCTAAGCCTCATAGGATGAGAGATAATGGGGTTTTAAGATGTAAGCCCCAAAGTGTTTTATTAAGTTGCCAATCAGCATAAAAGGGCCAATCTTGACATTGACCCTCCCTCTTATTTTACATTTGTTGTGAGAAGGGCCAATGTCGAAATTGGCCTTTGTTGTTGACAGATGGTTTCAACAATTGAAACAGTGCTGTGACATTGGACTTAAATCGGGCGGGAATACACAATAATAAGTGTCGTTCTCTTAACAATTTCCCTAACCATTAGGCGCATTGTTAGTGAGAAGTCTAGACAGCCTTGGTGGGCACAAACATCATGTTTCACAGAGGCGATAAGGAAGAGCTCGAGGAACAAATTGCACCTGAAATATCGCAGCTGAAGTCATCATTTTGTCTTGAAGGCAAGTTTACTAAAATAAACTAGTTCAGGATCATTTATCCCTGATATTTCCATCATAAGACCATAAACAGACTGGTCTCTCTACTTAATGCCAATGTAAAACATAATCAAGCGCCTCTTAAATTTATTTGATTTTTATTTTCTTTAAGATCATCCCAGTACCAGTACAGACGGAAATGGGTGTTCGTCATTATCGGCAGACGTGATTTCAAGTTCTGATGATGATGTATTTGAAGATTCATGAAGAAATTTATCTATTCAATAACAGCCTGGCAATAAAACAACAAAGTTCAGTGGAAGAGGGAGGAAGAACTGTGATCCACTGGATTCATCCAGAAAAACAAAAACGAAACGAAAAATCATGGGAGAAAAATCGGAGGAAAGAATTGAAAACTGCAGGAAAGGAATATGTGACGTCGAAAGGAAAAGTTATAACTGCTAAAGTTCTGAAATTATCGTGCAAGTGCAGGAAAAATTGCGGAGGAAAAGTAAATGACAATGAGAGAGAGAAAATGTTCATAGAATATTACAAATTGTTCCCAGAAGCTCAAAATCAGTTCATAGCTAACCATAGGACTGAGAAAAAGAAAAACGTGGAGTGTTTACGGAACATATCTGAAGGAACTGCAAGCAGGCGAAAATATTCCAGGAAGTACTTTCTTTACAGTCCTTCTTTGCAGACTAAGACAGAATTATGTCAGAATATGTTCCTTAGCACATAACTGCAACAGAACAGGAACAAAAGGAGCTCTACAACTTTAAAGACTTGATGAGAAGTCATTTTCTGCACAGGAAAACTAACACAGAATGGAATCCTAGTGTTTGGAACAATATAAAATGGATCAAGTATCACTCAAGTATGCAAGGAATTGCCTCCTACAAACACAGTTACTCCTCAGAAGAAACATTCAAGGTGATAGATCTGAACAAAAAGAAAACTCGGCTCTTGTCTATGCAAAAACTTGCTCAGCTATTTATGATGTAATCATACCCATTTCAGAAAAGAAATTAAAGGACTTAAGGGATCTCCTTCCATACATCAATGTAAGCAGTTGTCCATTCTACATGCTGTTCATAAATCACCTGAGAGCCAATACACAGTCAGATGAAAGAGATAAACAGATATCTTACGTAGGGGGGGGGGGGGGGGGAATGAGGATGTTGATGATGACGGAAATGAGTGATATATTTTTTCTCTCCCCTTTTATAGTATCAACCATAGTGTACGCAAATTATTTGTCTGATATTAAGTAATGTAAATAAACAATTTTCCCCCCAGTTAGGAGACCAGAGATTTCATGATTTACGGTGATAAAATATGATTTTTGGAACATGTAACAGTTGCTAACAGTTATTAAATTCTTGAGGAATAAATAAAGTGATTTAATTGATGAGTACAAGGAAATATTTATCTTAAAACTACCAGTTTCTGGTTATTCAGTGTATCTGACCCTGATGTCCAAAGGCCCAATGTCAAATAATTTAAGAGAGTTCATGATGTTAAAAAGGGCCAATGTTCTCTTAAGTCCTTTAATTTTGAAGTTGAAAATTCTAGAAATTTATTATTTAAAATTAAGCTTTAGTTGATTTACTATAATGATAGTAACAAATAGCCCCATATATTAAGAGTTGTCAGAAAATGACAGAAAATATTCAGAAGCTTATAACTTAAAACTAAGATTCTTGACATTGGCCCTTTTGGAACCAAGCCACAGAATTATCCGTGGCTCCGGAGAAGACTCATAGTTGTCAACCACCAGCAGCAACACAAGCAGTTCAGAATTGTCGTCGACTTCATTCATCTAAGACTGTTAGCTGACAATGTATAACCAACATTGTTCAGACATTACTCAGTGGGATTTCCTTCACAAACTTCAATGACTAACCTGAGCGATTGCATTAAATTCGATCCATTTCAAAATTATTATCAGTATTTAGATTAGATTCTTCAGAAGGGTCTATTGTACACTTTCCTCCTACAAACCGGTATTATTTTCCTTCGGTAACGACAGCCTTAGTCACTGTAAAAGTTCATTAGGCATATGCGATCACGGTCAATTATATCGCAATTCAGTAGGCCGATTAGGATGGGGGGAGTTACAAGTAAATAGTTTTTTCAAAGAATAAGTGTTTTTCCTTAATTTGCGTAATATTCTTCAAATAAGTATATGTCTTGTACTGCACACTTTGTAAAATAGCCTGCCTTCTTCATCGTGGAGATTGGTTCAGCGGTTTTGTCGTACAACATAAGAGACTGAGTTACTTTCATGGAATTCTTTTAGATAAGCTAAATCATTATGGTTTGAGGGGGGCAGTGCACAACTGGTTTAATTCATACTTAACTGGAAGGATGCAGAAAGTTGAAATAAGTGGTTCATGTAATGTTAATACAACAGCTGATTCCTCAAACTGGGGGGCTATCAAGCACGGGGTCCCACAGGGTTCGGTCTTAGGTCCTTTACTGTTCTTGATATACATTAATGACTTACCATTCCATATTGATGAAGATGCAAAGTTAGTTCTTTTTGCTGATGATACAAGTATAGTAATAACATCCAAAAACCAAGAACTAAGTGATGTAATTGTAAATGATGTTTTTCACAAAATTATTACGTGGTTCTCAGCAAACTGACTCTCTTTAAATTTTGATAAAACACAGTATATACAGTTCCGTACAGTAAATGGCACAACTCCAGTAATAAATATAGACTTTGAACAGAAGTCTGTAGCTAAGGTAGAATTTTCAAAAATTTTAGGTGTGTCCATTGATGAGAGGTTAAATTGGAAGCAACACATTGATGGTCTGCTGAAACGTCTGAGTTCGGCTACGTATGCTATTAGGGTTATTGCAAATTTTGGTAATAAGAATCTCAGTAAATTAGCTTACAATGCCTACTTTCATTCACTGCTTTCGTATGGTATCATATTCTGGGGTAATTCATCGCTGAGTAGAAAAGTATTCATTGCTCAAAAACGTGTAATCAGAATAATTGCTGGAGCCCACCCACGGTCATCTTGCAGACATCTATTTAAGGATCTAGGGATCCTCACAGTAACCTCACAGTATATATATTCACTTATGGAATTTGTTGTTAATAATCCAGCCCAGTTCAAAAGTAATAGCAGTGTGCATAGCTATAACACCAGGAGAAAGGATGATCTTCAGTATGCATGGTTAAATCTGACTTTGGCACAGAAGGGGGTAAATTATGCTGCCACAAAAGTCTTTGGTCACCTACCAAACAGCATCAAAAGCCTGACAGATACTCAACCTTCATTTAAAAATAAATTAAAAGAATTTCTAGATGACAACTCCTTCTACTCATTGGCTGAATTTTTAGATATAAATTAAGGGAGGGAAAAAAACTAACTTAAGCATTAGTGTCATGCAATATTTTGTGTAATGTAATATCTTCTACAGACATCTTTCATTAACCTGACACGTTCCATATCATTACGAAGTGTCGTATTCATGATCTATGGAACAAGTATTAATCTAATCTAATCTAAGTATGGAGGTATGAGTTTGCACGGATTAAACACGCTATGAAATTATATGTGCGTTTGGCTTTATTGGCCAGCAGACCCCGGTTGGGATGTTCGGGAACTTGATGCAAACGTCTTTACTTAAAGCCACTTCGGTGACTTGCACGTCGATGATGTTAAAATGGTGAGGACAATGCACACATCCAGACGCGAGCAGAAAAAATAACCAAGTAGGGTGAGAACGATGCCCGCTGAACCCTTGGTCGTAAAACAGCAACGCTAATCGCATGATCGCGAGCTGTTCTCGTAAATTTGAACGGAACAAAGAAGTTACACGAGACGCGTGACGGCCAGCGGCTGAAATGAGGCGGGTTTGTGACTCAAATTAGTATGGAAGTACGGCTTAAACACATAGAAGATTGGATAAACATTGTATTCATTATGTCGAATCGTATAATGTAGAACGTATCAAACAATAAAAGCATTTTCACAAATATGATAAAGTTCAGAAGTCAAAGAGTAAATAGCTTTCTCAGAGAATAATTATTGTTCCATATTTCGCGTTACATTCTACAGTCAATAAATACATTGTACTACACACTTTCTAAAGTAGCCTATGTTCTTCCTTAGTGTTCAGACTCTCTCCATACAAGTTTCACGAAGCTCGGTTCAGCGGTTTTTGTGGTGAAAGCGTAACAGAGAGAGTTACTTTCACGTTTATAATATTAGTGTGGATTACAGCAATAGCTTAATGCTGATCCACACAGTTTATAATATTTTATCAAAAATCTCGCCCTATTCGAAGGACTAAATTGTTTATAAGACAAGGATCCCTTAAATTTCATTAACGATTCATCTATGGCAATTTTGTCTTCCATTACATATTCTTCTTTGAATTTTTTTGAAAATAGTTCATCACAAGTGAGACATTACGGGTATTCCATCTTTTCAGCCATATAGTTATTTGCAAAATGTTAAAAACTTAGTATTTTGCAAAACCCTTTTCAGAAGTATAGTTTTTCTGCATACTGGTGTTTGTATGATGAATCTTTTTGATCAGTGCATCAGAATATACGGCTTTTTTGTAACCCACTATTATGCATAATGCAAAGTATATTTTAAATTCATTGCAACTGACAGGGATTCACATCATTTCAATTTTCTTTCTTGTATTTTCGTTCTGCGTACCGATTCGTTTCTGTGACAATATTATCCCAAAACGCATTGTCCAGTATTATTTAAGAACGTCAGACTCTCCTGTACTTCCATCTAACCGCATTAAAACTGGTGCTCATTTGCCAGGAGTCTGCTTATATTGTCCGATTTTTGTTTTGTTATCATCTTCTTCCTCCCCCCATGCATCATGGACCTTGCCGTTGGTGGGGAGGCTTGCGTGCCTCAGCGATACAGATGGCCGTACCGTAGGTGCAACCACAACGGAGGGATATCTGTTGAGAGGCCAGACAAACGTGTGGTTCCTGAAGAGGGGCAGCAGCCTTTTCAGTAGTTGCAGGGGCAACAGTCTGGATGATTGACTGATCTGGCCTTGCAACATTAACCAAAACGGCCTTGCTGTGCTGGTACTGCGAACGGCTGAAAGCAAGGGGAAACTACAGCCGTAATTTTTCCCGAGGACATGCAGCTTTACTGTATGATTAAATGATGATGGCATCCTCTTGGGTAAAATATTCCGGAGGTAAAATAGTCCCCCATTCGGATCTCCGGGCGGGGACTACTCAGGAGGATGTCGTTATCAGGAGAAAGAAAACTGGCATTCTACGGATCGGAGCGTGGAATGTCAGATCCCTTAATCGGGCAGGTAGGCTAGAAAATTTAAAAAGGGAAATGGATAGGTTAAAGTTAGATATAGTGGGAATTAGTGAGGTTCGGTGGCAGGAGGAACAAGACTTCTGGTCAGGTGACTACAGGGTTATAAACACAAAATCAAATAGGGGTAATGCAGGAGTAGGTTTAATAATGAATAGGAAAATAGGAATGCGGGTAAGCTACTACAAACAGCATAGTGAACGCATTATTGTGGCCAAGATAGATACGAAGCCCACACCTACTACAGTAGTACAAGTTTATATGCCAACTAGCTCTGCAGATGATGAAGAAATTGAAGAAATGTACGATGAAATAAAAGAAATTATTCAGATAGTGAAGGGAGACGAAAATTTAATAGTAATGGGTGACTGGAATTCGAGTGTAGGAAAAGGGAGAGAAGGAAACATAGTAGGTGAATATGGATTGGGGCTAAGAAATGAAAGAGGAAGCCGCCTAGTAGAATTTTGCACAGAGCACAACTTAATCATAGCTAACACTTGGTTTAAGAATCATGAAAGAAGGTTGTATACGTGGAAGAACCCTGGAGATACTAAAAGGTATCAGATAGATTATATAATGGTAAGACAGAGATTTAGGAACCAGGTTTTAAGTTGTAAGACATTTCCAGGGGCAGATGTGGACTCTGACCACAATCTATTGGTTATGACCTGTAGATTAAAACTGAAGAAACTGCAAAAATGTGAGAAATTAAGGAGATGGGACCTGGATAAACTGAAAGAACCAGAGGTTGTACAGAGTTTCAGAGAGAGCATAAGGGAACAATTGACAGGAATAGGGGAAAGAAATACAGTAGAAGAAGAATGGGTAGCTCTGAGGGATGTAGTAGTGAAGGCAGCAGAGGATAAAGTAGGTACAAAGACGAGGGCTGCTAGAAATCCTTGGGTAACCGAAGAAATATTGAATTTAATTGATGAAAGGAGAAAATATAAAAATGCAGTAAATGAAGCAGGCAAAAAGGAATACAAACGTCTCAAAAATGAGATCGACAGGAAGTGCAAAATGGCTAAACAGGGATGGCTAGAGGACAAATGTAAGGATGTAGAAGCTTATCTCACTAGGGGTAAGATAGATACTGCCTACAGGAAAATTAAAGAGACCTTTGGAGAGAAGAGAACCACGTGTATGAATATCAAGAGCTCATATGGCAGCCCAGTTCTAAGCAAAGAAGGGAAGGCAGACAGGTGGAAGGAGTATATAGAAGGCTTATACAAGGGCGATGTACTTGAGGACAATATTATGGAAATAGAAGAGGATGTAGATGAAGACGAAATGGGAGATACGATACTGCGTGAAGAGTTTGACAGAGCACTGAAAGACCTGAGTCGAAACAAGGCCCCCGGAGTAGACAACATTCCATTAGAACTACTGACGGCCTTGGGAGAGCCAGTCATCACAAAACTCTACCAGCAAGATGTATGAGACAGGCGAAATACCCTCAGACTTCAAGAAGAATATAATAATTCCAATCCCAAAGAAAGCAGGTGCTGACAGATGTGAAAATTACCGAACTATCAGTTTAATAAGCCACGGCTGCAAAATACTAACGCGAATTCTTTACAGACGAATGGAAAAACTGGTAGATGCAGACCTCGGGGAGGATCAGTTTGGATTCCGTCGAAATGTTGGAACACGTGAGGCAATACTGACCTTACGACTTATCTTAGAAGAAAGATTAAGAAAAGGCAAACCTACGTTTCTACCATTTGTAGACTTAGAGAAAGCTTTTGACAATGTTGACTGGAATACTCTTTTTCAAATTCTAAAGGTGGCAGGGGTAAAATACAGGGAGCGAAAGGCTATTTATAATTTGTACAGAAACCAGATGGCAGTAATAAGAGTCGAGGGGCATGAAAGGGAAGCAGTGGTTGGGAAAGGAGTGAGACAGGGTTGTAGCCTCTCCCCGATGTTATTCAATCTGTATATTGAGCAAGCAGTAAAGGAAACAAAAGAAAAATTTGGAGTAGGTATTAAAATTCATGGAGACGAAGTAAAAACTTTGAGGTTCGCCGATGACATTGTAATTCTGTCAGAGACGGCAAAGGACTTGGAAGAGCAGTTGAACGGAATGGACAGTGTCTTGAAAGGAGGATATAAGATGAACATTAACAAAAGCAAAACGAGGATAATGGAATGTAGTCAAATTAAATCGGGTGATGCTGAGGGAATTAGATTAGGAAATGAGACACTTAAAGTAGTAAAGGAGTTTTGCTATTTAGGAAGTAAAATAACTGATGATGGTCGAAGTAGAGAGGATATAAAATGTAGACTGGCAATGGCAAGGAAAGCGTTTCTGAAGAAGAGAAATTTGTTAACATCGAATATAGATTTATGTATCAGGAAGTCGTTTCTGAAAGTATTTGTTTGGAGTGTAGCCATGTATGGAAGTGAAACATGGACGATAACTAGTTTGGACAAGAAGAGAATAGAAGCTTTCGAAATGTGGTGCTACAGAAGAATACTGAAGATAAGGTGGATAGATCACGTAACTAATGAGGAGGTATTGAATAGGATTGGGGAGAAGAGAAGTTTGTGGCACAACTTGACTAGAAGAAGGGATCGGTTGGTAGGACATGTTTTGAGGCATCAAGGGATCACAAATTTAGCATTGGAGGGCAGCGTGGAGGGTAAAAATCGTAGAGGGAGACCGAGAGATGAGTACACTAAGCAGATTCAGAAGGATGTAGGTTGCAGTAGGTACTGGGAGGTGAAGCAGCTTGCACAGGATAGAGTAGCATGGAGAGCTGCATCAAACCAGTCTCAGGACTGAAGACGACAACAACATCTTCTTCTTTCCAAGTCCATTGTTTCGATGATTGATAAGTGATACTGTCTTCATCATCGGTGTCATCTTCAGTGATTAATCCCCTTGGACATTTTTAACAGAGCGCATAATACTGCTGCCAACATTATCATTATCGCCAGGCTCTACCGAATCACTGTCTGCAATGATGATATACTTCCACTACTGTCACCACTGTTAGATGTTGTCTTTACTGATATTATTGGTATATGGCATTTTTTATTTTTTTGGGGAATTATAACCGACTCGTTTGAATGCATCGAAGGAGCACACGTAACTTTAGTAAGAGAACGTCGAGATCTGTTGAAAAAAGAGTCCAACTCTTGTTTTCGTTCGTCCCGAATGACATTCCACGAGTCAGGCTCGTCTTGTTTGCTCGTGGTCGGCACCAAGTACCACGAGGTAAGCTCGTCCTTATTATTTGTCGCTGAACATTCGTACCACGAGTCCATTCTAGGTTGTAGTCCAACGGGTTAAATGCAGATAAATGTATGATAATGTTAATAACAGAGTCACAATATCCAATATCATGTGACAGCAAGTTAGTGGTGACCATGTTCAGTACGTCAAATAGTATAGTGTAGTGAGCTGTCCTACGACTACCATCCCGATTCCAGAGTACAGGTGACAGTCACCAGTGTTGCTGCAGAGCCACATCTATGTGGCGGGGCTGGGGAGCTGTGGATTGGGGACTCCAGTACTGCGACTAGTACAGAGTCAAGATTGCTTACTCCTCAGCAATATCAGCAGTGCACGGTACCAGTATGTTCCGAAAAGCTGCACGCATGAATGCGATTTTTCAGGGGGTCGTATCTCGGATTCTATTGATCACAAGTGTTTCGGAAAGCCCTTGGATTACTTACCATTTGTAAACCTATCGGAAGAACGGGAATATTGCAACTATCCCTCAGCACTTTATGTGCTGAAAGAGAGCAGGAGAGAAACCGTGAAGGAGGAAGAGATAGGAGTCGCTGCCAGCGGTAGAGAAAGAGAGAGAAGACAGTGGTGGCGGGAGAGAGAAAGTGGCGGTGAAAAGAAAGAGAGATGAATGAATATAGTAGCAGCGGGAGTCGAAGATAAAGGAAATAGCAATGGTCAGTGAGGGACAGTGGCAGTAAAAAGAAAAAAAAAAAAGATGAATGGAGATAGCAGCAGTGGGAGCGAAAGGTAGAAGAGACAGTAGAAATGCAAAAAGGGGGGTTTGGACCCCGTCAGACTGACGAACTTTAACACATAGGTATACGGCAGGGCAGAAATTTAAACACATGGCTATAGGGGAGAAATTAAGTTGGACCCCTAGAATTTTTGAGCTGCTGGGGTATGATGGAGACAGTGGCAATGGGAAACAAAAAAGGAGACAGTGCAAGTGAGAGAGCAGAAAGTGGCAGTCAGACATACTGTAAAAACAGGGAGCAGTGTATATGAGAGATAGGAGGCAGTGACACTAGGAGGGAAAGGCAGAAGAAGCCATTTTAAGTGAGAGATGAGACAGAATGGGAGAGAGGCAACAAGTGCGTATATTGGCAACGAAAGAGAGGAGCCGACAAGTCCGCCAGTCGCCGGTTTGGAGGGTTAACTTTTCTCAATTTTCCCCCCTCGCCCTATACCAATATTTTAAGAAATTCGTCCAATTTATACTATACCCCATACCAAAGTGTGAAAGTTTCTCGGTCTAGGGGTCAAAACCCCAACCAAATCCTCCCCAAGGACATGTGTGCGACAGTGATGGTTGAAGAGAAAGACAGCAGACTGTAAGCAGGAAAGAAAGAGTGGCAATAGGAAAGGAAAAATGGGACAAAGACGATTGCAGTGGGACAGTGAGATATTGGAAGTGGCAGAGAAGAAGGTAAGGAAGAGTGAGAGAAAGGAATGAAGACAGTGACAGTGGGAGATACAGATAGGAGAAAGTGCCAATGGGAGGAAAAGGAGGCAATGGGAGAGACTCAGGAGTGAGAGGCAGATATTGAGTGTAAAGTCTTAACTACAAAGAGAGACTGGGCACAAGTATTTAGAATGTTCTGTATTAAAAGAGCACAAGTATGTTCATATGCCAAGACTTTTTGTGAGGAAGGTGGAATAAGGTTTTAGTGCAGCTGGTTTCCCGCTTTTCTGTCAGGAACATTTTCACTTTTACAGGAGCATTTTTCCACTGCTTCTCTATTAGTCAATGCGTCCATACAGGAGGTGGATGACAGCAGCCGACCGTGGCTACTGGGCTGTGCAGCGGAATGCTGCGGCAACACTAACAGCGGCCGGCGACATGGCGGCCTTTCTGCCGCAGGACAGGTCTCCACTCGTCAGTACAGCTGGCTGACGGCTGGACTGGCATACACAGCACGGGACACAAGGGAAGTGGCAGGGGCGTAACTTCAACCTAGCACTGACAGAGGCTGGCTGGAGTGTCAGGAGATGGCACCCAATGTGAGGCCTCGCCTTGGCGGATCCAGTTTCAATCCCAGAACCATCAGGTCTAGTTGACGGCTCGTAGGCTAATGGCTTTCTCCTAGTTGAAGACGATGCTCGATGAAGATGTAGCTGCTAGGCAACAAATCTGACCGGTTACTAGCGTAGAGAATACGAGAATCGCATGGATGGCGCCAACGGAATACCACTACCGGCTGAAACGGATGTATACAGGATCATTCAGCTGTCCTACCGATGCCATTTTATGCAACATGTTATATTATATCCTCCCTTCAATATCACTCGCGAGATTCACTTATTCTCTCGCTAGCTACGCACAAACTGCTGCACAGAAAAAAAATTTAACAGGACATCTTTGTAGGAAGTTTAATTTAGTTAAATCTGTAGCGGGACACGTTTTCGCTAGAGGTCGTAGTTCTCGAACTATTCGAGAAAACTTACAAAAGTGACCTTCAAACGCACCCCCACTGTGCCCGTCAGGATTTTTATTGTGTTGTTCATGGAACTCCTTCCAACTACCATTGTACGAAAATTTACGACTGCACGAATTATTTCCCATATTCACTGACAGGCCTTACCGCCACCGGCTTAGTCGAGCAATTACAAATTGTAAAATATATGTTTCTGTATATTGTACCCATCAATTTTGCAAATTTTAATAGCATAAAATGAACAATTATGTCGTTGTATTCGTCAGGCGTTCATACTACAACACTACTGTGCTTGTAAGGTGTAAGTTTGGATAGAATTGTCAATGTAACTAGTTTTAACGTAATGTTTACAAAAGTCGTTTTTCTTTCATTACATTCACTAGCACGTTTAAGTTAATAACGTTAAGGAAATACCTGACTATGCTGGTGCCGTCGTAGCCCAGTCAATACAGACCAAGAAAGATAGAATACTGGGAGTTGTTCATGTAGTCGGAAATTGTTGTTCAGTGGTAGTAGAAAGTGGCACGAACAGCGTACGAGGAATCTGGACTGGTGAGGGATGAGTGTGAGGGTGGAGGTGCGTTTGAAGGTCACTTCTGTACCATTTTCTTAAATAAGTCGAAAGCTGTGACCTTCAGGGAAAATGTATCAAAAAATATTCAAATGTGTGGGAAATCTTATGGGACTTAACTGCTAAGGTCATCAGACCCTAAGCTTACACACTACTTAACCTAAATTATCCTAAGGACAAACACACACACCCATGCCCGAGGGAGGACTCGAACCTCCGCCGGGACCAGAAGCACGAAAATGTATCCCAATCCAAAATTTTATCACATTAAATTTCCTAGTATTGGTCCTTTTAATTTTTCTGTAGGATTAATAGTCTGAATGGAGCGTGCGAGAGAATATTAAAATCTCGCAAGTTGTTTTTGGAGGCCAGCTAGATCGTTATGGAATGTATAAAACGATATCGGTAGGGGCAGCTGAATCATAATGTGTGTGCTCGTTCCAGCTGTGGATGTTATGACAGAAGTACTGTTCCCACCTCGTAGTCAGGTGTTGAGTTGTTGCTTGGTGCCACAGCATGTAGTGAGCCCGTCAGCCGCTTACGGTAGAACGCTGCGTTACAGAGCTCTACGTCAGCGTTATTGCAGCACCCAACTGCAGAATTACGTTGGTGGTTTGGACTGCATACGCCTTGGCTGGTTGCGACTATCTGTCTGATGTTGGTTCTACAGCTGTGCTTAAAGTATTTTGGAGTAATACTAAGAAGCGATGACGTAAAATCAGTATAAAGAAAGGCGAGTAGAAGACTTACATTCCTGGTGAGCGTTCCGGAAACTGCACCTTCAACATAAATCGCGTTCAAGACGCTTGTGCGACAAATTCTAGACCATTGTTCCAGTGTTTGGAGTCTTTGTCAAGTAGGAGCGACAGAAGACATCAAATTAGACTCATGCTCATAAATTAAGGATAATGCTGATACATGGTGAAACAACGCTCTGGTGGGCGGTTTGCGGGTTTAAATCACGTCAGGGTATAAGCATCCGGTGTATCTGACCTGCGATCGTCGCAGGCTGGCGCTGGCAGCAGTGCACATACGCAGACGTATGTTGGTGCATGTCGGAGTACGGTGCAGCGAGTAAGTTTGCAGACGTTTTCAGAGGTGCTAATGGTGACTGTGTGTTGAAAACGACTCATAGAACACACATTGATGACGTTATGAGGGGTAGAATACTAGGGCGACTGGAGGCTGGTCAAACACAGCAGGTCGTAGCACGGGCCCTCCGTGTGCCACAAAGTGTGATCCCAAGGTTATGGCAACGATTCCAACAGACAGGAAACGTGTTCAGGCGCTACAATACGGGACTTCCACAGTGTACAACACCCAAGAAGACCGATATCTCACCATCAGTGCCCGCAGACGGCCACGGAGTACTGCAGGTAGCCTTACCGCAGCCACTGGAATAGGTGTCTCCAGACACACAGTCTACAGACGACTGAACAGACATGGTTTGTTCGCCCGGCGGCCTGCAAGGTGCATTCCACTGACCACTGGTTACAGGAGAGCCCGTAAAGCCTGGTGTCAAGATCACAGTACATGGTCATTGGAACAGTGGGCCCAGGTTATGTTCACGGACAAGTTCAGGTATAGTTTGAACAGTGAGTCTCGTCGGGTTTTCATCTGGGGTGAAACAAGAACCAGATACCAACCCCTTAATGTCACTCAAAGGGACCTGTATGTAGGTCGTGGTTTGATGGTGTGTGGTGGGATTATTATTGGTGCGCTTACACTCCTGCAAGTCTTTGACAGAGGAACTGTAACAGGTCAGGTGTATCGGGACGTCATTTTGCACCAGTATGTCCGCTTTTACAGGGGTGCAGTGGGTCCCACCTTCCTCCCGATGGATGATAACGCACGGCCCCACCGAGCTGCCATCGCGGAGGAATACCTTAAAACAGAAGATATCAGGCGAATGGAGTGGCCTGCCTGTTCTCCAGACCTAAACCCTATCGAGCTCGTCTAGGATGCTCTCAGTCGACTTATCGCTGCACGTCTTCACAATCGTAGGACACTTCAGGAGCTCCGACAGGCACCGGTGCATCCAGAGCATGCCAACCCGTTGTGCGGCCTGTGTACGTGTGCATGGTGATCATATCCCATACCGATGTCGGGGTACATGAGCAGGAAACAGTGGCGTTTTGTAGCACATGTGTTTCGGGACGGTTTTCTCAACTTATCACCAATATCTTGGACTTACAGATCTGTGTCGTGTGTATTCCCTATGTGCCTATGCTAATAGCGCCAGTTTTGTGTAGTGCCACGTTGTGTGGCAACACATTCTGCAATTATCTTTAATTTATGAGCATGAGTGTATTGTAATAGACAGATACCACCCGTGCACAAGCGAAAGAGGAATGCTTGGTGAAATTTAATTGTAATCCTTGGAGGGGAGACGAGGTGGATCTTGCCAAACCGTGTCGAGCAAGGTTAAAGAACATGTATTCGAGGATGACAGTACCGCAGTTGTAATGCCATCATCATTTATCTCATGTAGGGACCATGAACACAACGTAAGAGAGAGGTACACTGAGATATAGACCTGTTCAAATGGTTCAAATGGCTCTGAGCACTATGGGACTTAAATTCTAAGGTCATCGGTCCCCTAGAACTTAGAACTACTTAAACCTAACTAACCTAAGGACATCACACACATGAATGCCCGAGGCAGCATTCGAACCTGCGACCGTAGCGGTCGCGCGGTTCCAGACAGTAGCGCCTAGAACCGCTCGGCCACTCTGGCCGGCCAGGGGTATACAGACGGTCAGTTTTCCCTCGTTCTACGCGCGAATTGAATCGGAAAGAAAGTGCTGGGCAGCTGTAAATGGTTCATTGGTTTTCAAAGCTCCATACCTTCCAAAGTGTTACACATTAATGTGACTACCAGTCAAAAGTCTGAGTGACGTTTTCAGTACGGAGCGCTGTGAGAGGTACAGGAAGAAAGGTACCGAATGTGAGGCCGTGCCGACCCCATTGCCGCGGCCAGCTGCGCCATATCTCTCAGTCGATTGCGCGAACAGACTGATTGAGGTGGTGCTACAGATTCTCGGCAGGGTTTGAATACGGGGAGTTTGGTGACCGGGGGATACGGTAACTCATCCAAGTGGCTTGCGCGAATCTTTGATTTTTTTTGGAGTACGCCATAACGTTCCATCTCCACTGTTGTATCAGGTACACATGATCGACCGGTACTTTTCTGTTTACAGAGACAACCAGTGTCACTAAATTGTCGATACCAAAGCACAGTGCTCTGTTTACATTGCGGTTCTTCCTTCCTTACGCACGCTGCACTGTTATAACAGATAAACTTCTAGCATATCCCAACACACAGAAATCTTTTACAGCTTTGTCGCCATTTTGTTTAGAGACTGCACTCGTACCACTATAAAGTGGTGCAACTAATACACTAATACTAATAATTTCTTTACGTACTTCACGAATATGTAATAAGAAACGGGGGGTACTAATAGAAAAAAAACGCAGTTGATATCCGTTTGACCTTTGGCAGCGCCATCTAGCGGGCCAATCATAGCGCCATCTGCCTTCCCCCTTAAAGCTGGACGAGTTTCATTCTTTTTTAGTTTTTTATTTTGATGCTTATTTCGTGAGATATTTGGCCCGGTCACTATCAATGGAACACCCTGTACACGAGGATTCAGCTGTGCTGTTCACCTCAGCTTTTCCAGAGCCGTTTGAGATATAGTGATTCTGTTGCCACAAAAATGAACGGTGAGAAAGTCATCACGAAACGACGTATAGACTTTTTTCATAGCTATATTAGTTACCGAGATATCGGTTCAAAAAAATGTTCAAATGTGTGTGAAATCTTATGGGACTTAACTGCAAAGGTCATCAGTTGCTAAGCTTACACACTACTTAACCTAAATTATCCTAAGGACAACCACACACACCCATGCCCGAGGGAGCCGCACTGTCCATGACTGCAGCGCCTCAGACCGCTCGGATAATACCGCGCGGCAGATATCGGCATCAACTTCGCTTTTTCAAATACAAATACGGTAATTTCCACTGCTGTAAGGAGCGATCAAAAAGTTTCCGTTCGGAGGACGTACAATCAAGTATCGGTAAGCCAATCATGCGAAACCACCATGAGCAATGAGGCAACCATCCCACCGACGCACCAAGTTGAAGATAACCGTTTGGTAAAACACTACGCCCTGTTGCGTGAAGAAGTCCATAACTGCCTGCTGACATCCTCGTCCGACGGGAATCATCGGCCATTGAAGATCTCTTTTTTTTGAGAGACAAAAGGCGCGATAATGGTATGGGAGACATCAGCAGCATAGAGCGGGTGCTCGAACAGCTCCCACGTGTCCTAATGGGTAAGGCTGGCCACCCAAATCGGCCGGCGTCTTGTTTCTAAACCCGACCAGCACGGAACTTGGCGCACCATTCCACGACGGTGGTTTTCGACAGACAAGCTGTCCCATACACATTCCTCATTCTGCGATGGATGTCTACCTGTGTTTGTCCTTCGGGCACTAAGAAAGAAATAACAATACGTTGGTCCTGTTTGAACACATTTGGTAATAACGTGGCCATAGTTCATGTTTCCGTATTTGCCGCATGCACGTCGGAAAGACACGAATGTCTCACTAACCGGAAGTTGCTGAGAAAGCAGAGAATTTTGCTCAGTCGTTTTAAACGTAGTCACTGCCCCGCTGACAAACAAAAATTATGCGAAAAGACAGCAGCTGTCAGTAGGACAATGAGATATTCTTTTAACGAATTTGAAAGCAATATTTAATCTGCAGATTCTAAAAAGAAAACCAAAAAATTTTGGACGTACGTAAAATCTATGAACGCTACAAATAATTCAATATCTTCTCTTGCTGACAGGTAATGTAACTGACGATGATAAACAGAAGGCCGAAATTCTAAACCTGGCTTTAAAAAAATCGTTTACGGTACAGAACTGCAACACCATTCCCCCTTTCAGCTATCGAACAAACGCAAGGTTGGCTGACCTAGTGTTTACTGTATCTGGGATTGTAAAACAGTTAAGATCCTTAGACGCCAGGAAGGCATCTGGCCCAGACGGTATCCCCGTAAGATTATATATTGACTACGCTAAAAATATAGCATCATTCTTATTCATCATCTATCAGAGATAATTTGAACAGTGGAAAGTTCCACGGGACTTCAAGAAGGCCAAGGTCATAGCAATCTATAAAAAGGGATGCACATAATTACCGGCCAATTTCACTGACATCGATTTGTTGTAGAATCATGGAACATATTTTGTGTTCAGCCATAATGACCTTTCTGGACTCTGAGAACCTCATCTGCAGAAACCAGCACGGCTTTAGGAAACAGCGGTCATGCGAGACACAGCTGGCCCTCTTTGTGCATGATATCCAACAAGCCCTAGATACCGGCTCCCAGGCTGATGTCTTATTTCTCGACTTTCGAAAGGCGTTCGACTCAGTTCCGCACTGTCGCTTGCTCCAAAAAGTGGGCGCTTACGGTATATCCGATGACATATGCGGTTGGATAAAAAGTTTTCTAACAGACAGGGAGCAGTATGTAGTCCTGAACGGGGTGACTTCAACAGAAACAAGCGTAACTTCAATTGCGCCCCAGGGCAGCGTAATAGGTCCGCTGCTTTTTACGATTTACATAACCAATCTGGTTGATGGTATTGACAGCGGCATTAGACTGTTTGCCGATGATACGGTAGTCTACAGGAAAGTAGTATCAGACGAAAGTTGTGAAAAAATCAACGAGGACATGCAGAAAATAAATGCGTGGTGTAATGACTGGCATGTATCTCTCAGTATTAGTAAGTGTAATCTACTGTGTGTAACAAGTTGAGAAAATCCCCATTGACGTACAAATACAAAATAAATGCCCAGTCTTTGGAAGCGGTAACATCCGTCAAGTATCTGGGTGTGAATATTCGAAATGATTTCAAATGGAATGATCAGATTACAGAAGTAACGCGTAAGGCGAACTCTAAATTACGGTTTAGAATCCTGAAGCGATGCAGGCCTTCAAGAAAGGAAATAGCTTACAACACGTTAGTTCGCCCAGTCTTAGAGTATTATTCGTCTGTATGGGACCCTTACCAGTTGGGTCTGATTCAAGAGATTGAGAAGGTCATAAGAAGAGCAGCAAGATTCGTGACTGGTACATTCAACCATCGCGAGAGCGTTACAAATCTCATAGAAAGTTTGAAGTTGGAATCCGATCTTCATCGAGGATGTAGAGCATATATTATTACCACCAACTATAGAGCTCGTACTGAGCGGGGGGGGGGGGGGGGGGGGAATATGGCTTCGACGCGAATTGTGCCCTCCACCACACACCGCTTGGTGGCTAGCGGAGTAT
Organism: Schistocerca gregaria; assembly: GCF_023897955.1. Lineage (NCBI taxonomy): Eukaryota > Metazoa > Arthropoda > Insecta > Orthoptera > Acrididae > Schistocerca > Schistocerca gregaria. The sequence goes on from NC_064923.1 coordinate 404,950,201, forward strand.
ATATGTAGATGTAGATGAATCCATTGCCTACATGTCGGTGTTTGTATACCCGCAGAGGTGTAGCACTACGTAGCAGCGCGCTTCGTTACAGGATCATTTAGTAATCGCGAAAGCGTTACGGAGATGATAGATAAACTCCAGTGGAAGACTCTGCAGGAGAGACGCTCAGTAGCTCGGTACGGGCTTTTGTTAAAGTTTCGAGAACATACTTTCACCGAAGAGTTAAGCAGTACATTGCTCCCGCCTACGTATATCTCGCGAAGAGACCATGAGGATAAAATCAGAGAGATTAGAGCCCACACAGAAGCATACCGACAATCCTTCTTTCCACGAACAATACGAGACTGGAATAGAAGGGAGAACCGATAGAGGTACTCAGGGTACCCGCCGCCACACACCGTCAGGTGGCTTGCGGAGTATGGATGTAGATGTAGATGTAGATGTAGACGTTGCGTACTTCAAACGGAAACTTTTTGATCGCCTTGTGGTATCGTAGTTCTAAACGAGACAAATTCTATGGCGTTTCGCTCTTCAAAATCCGATTAGTGCTTTCTGAGTAATTAAAATATTTAGAATTTAGAATTTATCTGCTTTTAACACGAAAACAATAGCCATCTTGTGCACACGAGCGCGATTTCACATCCAGATAACGCAATATCTCATGGCGGATAACGATATTGGTATAAAACGGGCACAGAAGTAATTTATTTATCGTTCACATTTGTCGAGTGACGTTTAATACGCAAAAATAAATGTCTTTCGCAAACTAAGAGAATCTGTGTATGCTACTTCGTCACGGGGAATGTAGAAGGGACGCGAAGAGAAGCAGTTCAGTTGTACGCACAAAGGTATCCTGACGGACGGTGTCTAACAAGGATGACAATTCATGGTACTTGAAAAATATGAAAACTGTTATTCCAGGTGCACTGGAATCCTACTCAGACGGAAGGAGAATGCTTTCAACGAGCAGAACAAACTAAACAGACCATCTGTAACCGTTGATTGTAATTTACATGTTAGCTGCAGAGAAATTGCGAATACCTCTGAAATAAGTCAGTCCAGTGTTATCACATTCTGCGCGCAAACAGATATGATCCGTATTGTGCGTCACCTCGCCGGCAAATTCACGGGCTGGACGGCACAAGACGGAATTCTGTCTCTCAGTTATGATTCACATTAGGACCGCATGTTGCTTCTTCAGAGAATTCTCTTTACCAATGAAACTACCTTTACAAAACACGGAAATGTGAAAGGTAGAAATGTGCATTACTGAGCTGCTACAAATCCGCACTGGCTAAAGATTTTGTACGTAGGACACCTGTAACTGAGAGGCATAATGATTAATTTAGAGAGATCCGCTCAAGTTTACAGATTTTAAAATCCCATTTTCAAGTGTATCAAGTTTTAGTATTTGATAATACACAACATGCGGTCGAGTCAATCAGTGCAAGAGATCCACTCATTGCTTATTGACGGAAACTGTCCTCCGCTGGGACGCCAAACTCTACAATGGTTTTCGAAACGCTGCCAGTGGTGTTCTCCGTTAACTGGACATGTGACTATGTCTCATTGTGAAGTAATCAAGCCTAATGAGCATTATGAATTCTCTGACACCAGTTGGTGTCGACATTTTCATTCTAGACAGTAGCTGCATGCAAATCTACTTGTACGTAAATGTCATATTTTGTGAATTACTGCTTATATTTAATGTGAATAGAAACATAATTGAAAATTTTATAAAAGTATTTACAACATTTTCAATATATTTTGTAAATCTTTATGTGAGGAAAATTACCGAACTATCAGTTTAATAAGACATGGCTACAAAATACTAATTCGAATCCTTTACAGACGAATGGAAAAACTGGGGAATATCAGTTTGGAACACGCGAGGCAATTCTGGCCCTACGACTTATCTTAGAAGATGGCTGAAGGAAAGACAAACTCACATTTCTAGCATTTGAGGACTTAGAGAACGTTTTTGACAATGTTGACTGGAATATTCTCTTTCAAATTCTGAAGGTGGGTGGGGGGCTAAAATACAGGGAGCGAAAGGCTATTTACAATTTGTACAGAACCAGATGGTAGTTAGAAGAGTCACGGAGCATGAAAGGGAAGCAGTGGTTGGGAAGGGAGTGAGACAGCGTTGTAGCCTATTCCCGGTGTTATTCAGTCTATGCATTGAGCAAGCAGTAAAGGAAACAAAAGAAAAAAATTCGAGTAGGAATTAAAATCCATGGGGAAGAAATAAAAACTTTGAAGTTAGTCGATGACATTGTAATTCTGTCAGAGACAGCAAAGGACCTGGAAAAGCAGTTGAATGGAATGCACAGTGTCTTGAAACGAGGATGTAAGATCAACATCAACAAAAGCAAAACGAGGATAATGGAATGTAGTCGAATTAAATCAGGCAATGCTGAGGGAATAACATTAGGAAACGGGTCAGTTAAAGCAATAGATGAGTTATGCTATCTGGCGAGCAAAATAACTGATGATGGTCGAAGTAGAGAGGAAACAAAATGGAGACTGGCAATGACAAGGAAAGCGTTTCTGAAGAAGAGAAATTTGTTAACATCAAGTATAGACTTAACTGTCAGGAAGCCTTTTCTGAAAGTATTTGTATGGAATGTAACTACGTATGGAAGCGAAACATGGACGATAAATAGTTTGAGAATAGAAGCTTTGGAAATGCGGTGCTACATAACAATGCTGCAGATTAGATGGGTAGATCACGTAACTAATGAGGAGGTACTGAATAGAATTGGGGAGAAGAGGAATTTGGGGCACAACCGGAATAAAAGGAGGGATCAGTTGGTAAGACATGTTCTGAGGCTCAAGGGATCACCAATTTAGTACTGGAGGGAAGCGTGGAGGGTAAAAGTCGTAGATGGGGACCAAGAGATGAATACACTAAGTAGTTTCAGAAGGATGTAGGATGCAGTAGTTTCTCGGAAATGAAGAATAGAGTAGGATGGAGAGCTGCATCAAACCAGTCTCTGGACTGGAGACCACAGCAACAACACAAGGAATATACTGGGTGAGTCGCGTAAGACGTAACACCCCCATTATTCCGGGGGCGATTGCACGTATCGATAAGCGGTGTTCGGCGAATCATAGCGGACTATGGGGCACATACTTTGGTACATGCACAATAATCACAACGTATATATTGACCGAGATAATGACGCAAGTACATGTTTTTTAAATGGGGCGCTATACTTTCCTTACCATCATTGGAACGCTCTGGAAAAGAAGCGTATAGTGATGTAACGCATGTTGCTGTGAATGCTGCATAGAGCACGGCAACTCGGCCTACGGGTCGCGCGAAGCGTGTTTACATTCTGTTGCTATTGTGATTCAAACTTCGCTTAAAAGACGCTGGGAAATTTTGTACGATTGAAGGTCGTGGCGGTCGGAAGAGGCTGCAGAATGTAAACACGCTTCGCGCGACCCGTAGGCCGAGTTGCCGTGCTCTATGCAGCATTCACAGCAACATGCGTTACATCACTATGCGCGTCTTTTCCAGAGCGTTCCAATGATGGTAAAAAAAGTATAGCGTCCCATTTAAAAAACATGTACTTGCCTCATTATCTCGGTCAATATAAACGTTGTGATTATTGTGCATGCACCAACGTATGTGCCCCATAGTCCGCCATGATTCGCCGAAAACCGCATGCCGATACGTGCCATCGCCGCCGGAATAAAGTGAGTGTTACGTCTGATCCGACTCACCCTGTATACAGGGTGTTCGGAATAACCGTTACAAACTTCTAGAACTTGTAGGGAAGAGTGAGTACATAATATTTTGATTAGGAGCCGATATCCGGGTTCTAGGACGGTTTCGTTTCGTATGTGTAAAGCGTACACGTCTGCTGAGAGAGAGAGAGAGAGAGAGAAAAGTCTCAGAGTTGCTTCTCCTAATATGCAACAATATAGACAGGATGACGTGTGCTACGTCAGACGGTCGCTTGAGGTCACTTAAAGCCTACCTCGCAAAGTTTAATATTAACGCTACGGAGGTCTATTTGCTGACAGGAGATGTGGCCGCTTGCACAGGAAATTGAAGAGATGGCAGGGGGGAAGGAGAATGTGAACCAGAACATGCTTCATAGGTACAACGTCCCTTACAACGTTGGTGGTCGTCACATCGAGCCGCTGTTGTAATACATCAGTACTACTCTGTACGTACAGTACGTTCGGTTCTTTTTTTGTTTTGGAATAATGTAAACAAGTAAAGTTTAAGTGTTAATACAGACAAATTCGTTTAAGTGGTAAATGGATGTTTCGTTGTGTTTCCTCTCGAATTGTTACCTAATAATTGTCTGCTTCACGTCTAGTTCAGTTTCTCTTGAACATCTGAAATGAAACCGTCGCAGAACAGAAACGGTATGTTTACGGACGTGGGTTTCTATTCAAAATATTATGTACTCACTCCCCCTGCATTCCTAGAAGCATGTAACTGAAATTTCCGAACACCCTGTATAATTTAAGTACTGTCTTGGCCAGTGAAGTAAATTGAAAATTTAGCTGCCCGTTCCAACAATGAAGTGGATATTTAATTAGCTGATTTAGTGCCTGCAGGAATTAAATGCAAACTAAGCAAAATGTTAACACGTGGGACTCGGGCCGCGCGGGGTGGTCACGCGGTTCAAGGCGTCTTGTCAGGGGCCGCGCGGCTTCTCCCTTCGGAGGTTCGAGTCCTCCCTCGGGCATAGGGGTGTGTATTGTCCTTAGCGAAGTTAATTTAAGTTAGATTAAGTAATGCGTAAGCTTAATGACCGATGACCTCAGCAGTTTGCTCCCGCAAGACCTTACCACAATTTTCCAATTTTCATGGGTCTCGTAACACGATTGACGTCAATAGTGACATAGTTAACAGACCCGTAAGAGATTGAAATGGAGGCACAGTGTGTTGTGAACCAAGTACTCTTGCTACAAAATCCTCGTTTACGCCTCTGCATATCTTGTACCTTTCAAAATAGTGTATGGCCAATGCACAAAACGGAAACTCGTCACAATGAAACCAACATTGTAGAAGCGCCTTTGGTTATATTTATTATTTAAGAATAAACTATCCAAAAGGAAGTTTACGACATTGGGGATCTAAAAATTTAAGTCCGATGGCGAGTGCAAAACTTTTAGTTACTCTAATCAAGTGAACAACGGACAATGAATAATAGGGAGCAATGTTCAGAAGATTGTTGCAATCTAAAATAAAATTATTCTCATTCATCGAAAGACTGCAGAAAACAAAAATGAATAATAATCGAACATCTGGGAAGCTCGCAAAAGCAAGATAAATGAGACAAATATTCTACACAGATAATCCTGCCCAGCAGATTGATTGCATTAATGCCTGAGCGAAACTTATATTCTTCGAGTACAGTGAGAGAAAGGCAGTCACCATCAGACTAGAGCTGTGAAGTGAACCCTCTCCAACGAATGTTCTTTCCAGAATTGTAACAACTCCCAAGCTCCACTTGGAGGGGCGCTGAATGTTGGTGTCTGTCTGACGAACGAGTATGTTTTCTTTCTACGTAAAAACAAAGGAAAGCAACTGCAACTTCCCGCTCAACCCTTGCAAAAGTGACCATTGCCATTCATTGATATTCATCCATTGGCCACCACTGCCCCAATCGTGTCGAGGGGGAGGGAGGTGGGGAGCGCAGGAGTATTAGTTGGTTTGGACAACTGTAATTTTGGAGGGAAGCGCCGATAGGCGGTTCCTCTTTGATGTGCGGATAGAAAGGCGAATTTCAACCTCAAGGAAAAGCTGTGGCGACCGGTGGTATCAGTGTCTATAGCAAGCGAATTAGTGCCAGGAACCGTCCAGGGTAAGAAAATTCCGGAAAGAGCACGATTTCCATGAAAACTGCCTGCCACCCATCAGCTGCTCGTTCCATGTTATCGAAACACCGTGAAAAACCTTCTGCCGACCTTAAGGGATTTACAGGCCCTCCGAACACAGTCCCTTCTGGCGAGAAATTGAGTACTTGCCACTCCTAGCAAAATGTACGAAGCCCTTGCAATCGGGACAGAGTTTTAACAAGCGGTTGTTTGAATTGAAGTGTTTAAGGAGACAGACGTTAAAAGTATGAACATTTATTATTTCGTAGTTCCCATTGAACTTTTACAATCCTGGGAAGTTTGATTTCTTCGCACGGGAAAATGCGGAGACAAGTCACACTCTAGAGACAACAGAGACAGCATATAGGATGTCTCAGAAATGTTGCGATCAACTTCTAGGGAAGGTGGGACACATCGTAAGAATTGAGAATTATGTAGCAACCCATGACCGCAAACGTCAGCGGTAAGTGGTAGCAGAACTCGAAGATCGAAAAGGAAACCAAAGAGAGTGATTAATCTGAAACATTTATTGGACACATTAATTTCTAATGTTACAAAAGGCACTTGAAATTTGCACCATGAGACGGCACGCATGCATGATACCGACGGAGCGTTGATTGTCGAACACGCTCAAACATACCGCGAATGTCTTTGATTGTAGCGGATGCCCAAACGATTCTTGCAACGAAATATATTTCAGACTCCAGACGCGATACATGACAGATTTTATAGCTCTCCAAAGAAGGAAATCAAAGCTTGATAAATCCAGTGAGCGTTGGCTCCATGGAAGCGACTCCACCACATCGAGTTCTGTAAATTCTGAAATGGATCTCGTTGCAAGAATCGCCTGCGCAGCTGTTACAACAAAGAAACTCCTGGTGTGTGCGAGCGTGTCGAGTAGTCAGTGCTCAGTTGGTGTCAGGTATGCGTCACCTCTGATGGTACACACTTGGAGCATCTATTGTAACACTAGAGATGTATTAATGTCGTACGGCATGGGTACTCATTATGCCCGATAAAAGTTGAAAATGAATAATTCTCTTGTTTCCTTTCCCATCTTCGACATTTACTGCCGCTTACGTTTGCGGTCATGTGTTGTTATGCAGTTGTCAGTCCTCATAATGTGCCCCACCCCCACTACAAGTTTGTGGTAACATTTCTGGAACACCCTATATAAAATCAGATAATTAGCAGATAATAACAATGCTGGGAGCCTCATCTGTGGGAAACCTGGCCAGCTGGTGCAAGAGTTTTTATTGATGCCACATAACCGACTTGTGTGTCGATGAGGATGAAATGATGATGAAGACAACACAACATCCATTTCCCAGGAAGAGAAAATCTCTGATCGGACCGGGAATCGAAGCCAGGTCCCTCTCATCACATTCCTTCTCACCGACTACATAGCTTTGGAGGTGGACAATTGGAGAATGCAGAGAGAATAGTAGAAAAGGAATATGAGCACATAAAAAAGGCCATAGATAAAGCAGCGAAAGGAACACTTGAAGAATAGAAGAAGAAGATGAAACCAATTTGGTGTGATGCAGAAACACCAGAGTGCGCTAAAAGGAAAAAAAAGATGCTTATTTGTCGTTCCTGAATGTGAATGACAGCCAAAGTTGAGATATATATAGGACACTACACAGAGAATGAAAACAAAAGTGTTAAAAAGGAAAAACAAGGCGTAGCAAGGAAGATGTGAAGATAGAGAGAGGATGATCAGTGGAAAAATGTTCAAATGTGTGTGAAAACTTATGGGACTTATCTGCTAAGGTCATCAGTCCCTAAGCTTACACACTACTTAACCTAAATTATCCTAAGGACAAACACACACACCTATGCCCGTGGAGGGACTCGAACCTTCGCTGGGACCAGCCTTACAGTCCATGACTGCAGCGCCCCAAATCGCTCGGCTAATCCCGTGCAGCATGATCAGTGGAGCTGATAGTGCTGAGGCATGGAGAATAATTAAGTCAATGCCAGTGTAATCTAGTGAAAAGTTACATCATAATAATGTTAATCATGATATATAGGGAACGTATTTTGAAGATTTATTTCAGAAAAATCGGCCAAAAATTTCAGGTAAATTTGAGGTGAGTATTCAACATGAGGAATTATGGCGTTTAGATATAAAACTTTTTCAACAGACCGTGAGGAGCTGCAAGCTCGAAATGATAAATGTTCATACTTTCAACTTCTGTTTTCTTAAACACTTCAAACAACAGCTTGCTAAAAAAAAAATTCTATCTACTAGCATGAGCCTAAAACTCCAGCTAAAAACAAAACGTGTCTACCTTTTATAAACAACTTCATATGACCCTCTTACAACTACTCTTCTTGCCAAACAAGAAAGGAGAAACAGCGACTATATATCTAGGCAAAGAATCTAATTAGTTTGTGACATAGCCGTCACAAATCACTTTGCGATTTTGTTTCTGTTCTGTCCCGATTACGCGATAATTAACTGCGCGAGCTTCGTACATCACGAGGAATTGACCCTGAGTTATGAACACCGTAAAATTCCGTTTTTATGAGCGACGTTTTGGAACATGCATACCTACATAGTGGCAATTATTGGAATATATTTAAAAAAAAGTAATCTGGTTACTAACTACAGCTTGCACAGAATTTATTCATCATGTAAATATCACTACAGATATTTGGATTTAGGTTATGACATGTTCAATATGCCTGCCATCATTGGCGATGATGTGGCTCAGACGAATAGAAAAATTCTGCATTACTTGCTGAAGTGTCTTAACATCGATGCTGTTGATGACCTCCTGAATGGCTGTTTTCAGCTCAGCAGTCGTTTTGGGGTTACTGCTGTGCACCGTGTCTTTAATACAGCCCCACAAAAAGGAGTCGCATGTGTTCAGATACGGAGAATATGACGGCCAATCGAGGTCCATGCTAGTGGCTTCTAGGTACGCCAGAGACAGACTGCTGTCACCAAGGTGCTACTCCAGGACGTCAAACACTCTCCTGCTTCGATGGGGTCGAGCTCTGTCTTGCATGAACCACATCTTGTCGAAGTCATGGTCACTTTGGATAATGGGGATAAAATCATCTAAAAAAACCTTCGCGTACCGTCCGGTGGTCACCGTGCCGTCAAGGAATACGGCAGCGATTATTCTGTGGCTGGACATCGCACACGACACAGTCACCCGTTGAGGGTGAAGAGACTTCTCGATCGTGGAATGCGGATTCTCTCCCAAATCTGTCAATTTTGCTTATTGACCAACCCATCCAAATGAAAGTGGGCTTCGTCACTAAACCAAACCAACTCGAGCATACTAATTCCCATCACGCCTCGCGGCCAATCGTGCAGTTTGGACGTCCTAACGCAAACCGTTGAGAAGTTATGACGGTTTTATTTCATATAGTTCAACAATTGTTAGCCTGTGTATAGTAAAATGGAATGTATCTTTTTAGCGTAGAAGAATCACGAGCAGTGTTAATGGTGCCCAAGAAACCAGTTGCTTGATGCTAAGGTAGCGTCCGCCGCTAATAAACCGTGGTGTATAACGGAAGGAGTGTCACTCCCACACGCTGCAGGGGCGACAGACAGCTACTGGCGACACCGGCTGTTGTGATTAGCGCGTTAAAGGAGAGCCGCGCAAACAGCCGGCGGTGCAAAGAAGCGCGGCGATCACCTGCAGCGGCGGCCATCAGCAGCGATAACAGCGTTATTTTCACAATAAACACATTTGTTTGCCCTCCCGCAAGTCAGCCACAGCGCCGGACTCCCGGTGAAAATGCGCCGGCTGCGGCGTGCCGCTCGCGCCGCTGTTAACGTCAACTGCTGGCTGCCGGTGTAGAGAGCTGACGTCATTTCGTTACAAAATGTCGTATGTCAGTGACCAGAGAAGAACTGCGAAAAATGCCACTGAGTACGAATCTCAGAAGCACCTGAAACGTATCGTAGTTTGGTTCTGAAAAAAGGAAAGAAGAAAGATTGAGATTTAACGCACCATCGACATCGATGTTCTGATGCGGAATTTCGGATTGGACAAGGTTAGCCAAGAAATATTTATTTTTCATGGAACTAACATGAAATGTGACTGAATCTATTTATGGTGCCCACAAAAGATGTATTTTGTTATGCTGGAAGGCGAATGACAAATGATGGAAACTTCGTTTAATTTTTTTGTCAGTTATTTAATAGACTAGGTCTTTAGTCCTCTAGGGAGAAGACGTATTTTTTTTTGTGAGAGGCGTGTAGCAAAATTTGTGTTATCTTAATAATAATTTTTATTAAAATATGAAGTAGGGGGTTTCTTATTAGTGCAAAACCACGAAAGTTTTTATTTTCTTCCGCGAATTATGCTAACGTCATGTCACTGTAGCTGCCTGCATCTGAAAAGTAAGTCCGATAAAAATCAGTATTGTATTCACGGTCAAAAATGAGTGGTACTTATGGCGGAAGAAGAAGCATATAACTGTATTGCGTAAATCTCAACGGGGTAGAGAACGCAGAAATCGACGTAAGTTCACGTTACTTGTCAGAACACTTAGAAGGTGCAACAGGTCTACTAAAGAGACTTGACCGCCCTATTCTAGAGTACTGCTGTGCGGTGTGGGATCCGCATCAGATGGGATTCATGGACGACAGCGAAAAAGTGCAAAGAAGGGCGGCTCGTTTTGTACTATCGAAATGGGGGAGATAGTGCCACAGACACGATACGTGAATTGAAGTGGCAGTCATTAAAACAAAGGCGTTTTTCGCTTATACGGGATCTTATGAAATTTCAATCACCAGTTTTCTCCTGCGATTGCCAAAACATTCTGTTGGCATCCACCTACATTGGGAGAAATGATCATCACGGTAAAATAAGAGAAATCAGGGCTCCCACATAAAAATTTAGGTGCTCATTTTTCTCGTCTTTCCCACGCGCCGTTCGAGGTGTAACGGCAGAAAGACAGCTTGAAGGTGGTTCATTGAACCCTCTGCCAGGCACTTTATTGTGAATAGCAGATTAATCACGTACATGTAGGTTGTGATTCTGCAGCCTATCTTGCACATCAATTAAGGGTCCCACGATAGCAAACACACGGCTGGTTTCCAAGTTCATCTGCGCCTGTGCGACTGGTTTCCTCAGAAAGTAAATCTTCAAATACAGAAGACTTCCTGTCTCAAGATGAGGATAAAAATGCTTCCCTGTTTTACGATAGCCCCTCAGCTATGGTTCTCACATCACGAGTCTCTGATGCCAAGCCCAAGTCTCCAGATACTGAGGGGGGAGGAGGGCGGTCTAGTTTTTCTTCACTAGCTCCATCTTCTCAATAGAGTGATTAAGAAAACACATTGGGAAAAATATTTATTCCCCAAAAAGCGCAGCAAAAAAATCTCTAAAAAAATCTGCTTGGATTTAAAAAGTTTCAGAACTCCAGCGAAACTCAGGCAAAGAGCATATCTCTTCCTCAAAGAATGAAAATGTGTTTTCTGAATGAAAAGTACTTCCAACTTGTACGTCAAAGTGTAGGTTCCACTGCAGTACTCAATTCTCCGAGAAACAGCGAAAATTAATTTTCGATACTTACTCAGGTTAGGTGATTCGGAGAAACTCTTTCTCAGCAGGAAAAGTTGAGCCAGTGCTTCCCAAGTATAGATACAGTAATCCAAGTAAGTATCGTCAAGTGAACCATGCATTTAGTCTTTGTGATAAACATATCAAGCTACGTGTCCGCAAACAGTTTTTTCGAAACACTTTGGGTATTAATGATAGGCCTATTCGTAAGGTTCCCAGCAAACAAGTAAACAGCTTCGCAGGAACTGACAAGGGGGGAAAACATGGACATCACAGACAAGTCGTCCCATTAATTAAATTAATTTATTTTAATATAAAAATAATTGACAAAATGCGTGGATTATTCTGAAAGTAAGTTCCGATTGGTTTCGAAATGGAAACCGCTATGAAAATCTGATGCAGCTATGCTCAGATGTGTTGGGAAGCGTCTCTAGTATGCCCATCGATCGCATCACGTCGCTGTTTTCAGTCCTGAATGCACAGTAAGCACGTAAAGATGCCTAGAATATGGTGTCTCCCTCCAAGTATAAGGTCCTGGTGAGAGATTTCGCCTGATGTCATGCAACCCACATAACATAACTGTTGTGCGGTTCCTCATGACAATTCTCGGCTGTACACTGGAGGGGCAGTGAAGATGCTCCTGTAGCGTTTTCGATGAGAAGTGTCTGATCACCCGCAATACAGCCAGTAAATGGCGCCCCTGAGTTTCATCTGTGCTCACATTAACTGCTGGCTATGAAGACAACATTTTGGCACAGATAACGAGCTGTAGACCAGTGTAGAGAATTGGTGGAAAGCACAGGCAGCTGCCTTCTACGATGGAGTACAATGCTATGACAAATGTCTAAGTCGGAGTGGCGACTATGTAGAGAAGTAGCTCGAAGGCGTAGCTAACTGTTACAAATAAACATTTATGATTTTCACTGTGGTTTCCATTTCGCGATCGATCGAGACTAACTTTACGAATAGCCCTCGTAATTGTATTTTTTGTTGTGTACGTCAGGTTTTCTTTTTATAATGCAGTTTATAGTGTTTTGTACCAGTAAATAGTTATTATAATACTAAATTCTGTAAAATAACTTTCCTAATTCTATTACCCATTGTTACCAACAATATCGTGATCTAATTCAGAGAACGTGATTTATTTGTAAGACATGCACTGTAGCAGTATTTTTTCTGAAATTTAAGTGTAAAATTAAAAATTCTTTCTAATGAGGTTAAGTACGTCAAATATTGAGAATATGTTAATTTTTTTCTTCCATTTAAATTCTTAAAAGCCTGCTTTGAATCTGAGTTTGTTTTCGTGCAAGTTGTCATAACATTTAAAATGTTGTGAATGAGCTAAATTCACATTGCTGCATGTACCATTTTGAGAGAAAACTGAAATTTGATAAATTGTGCCACCGTAAAGTTTTGTGTTTGAGTTGTGCCACTTCTCCTGCAGATAAGCGACGATCCTTCGTTGATGGCACATCGCTAAACAGATAACATGGCACATCATGAAGTAGTTTGTGTAGTGAATCCCGATTTCTGTTCATGGTTTCAGTGGCACAATTGTTCACATATACTTTCTTTGTTTCTTTTGCTACTGCCTTGACCCCGCAATTGAGCACGGGGTCAGCAGGGTTAAGTACGGATTTGGCATGGTTAATTTTAAAAGGTGGCAGGATGCCCTTCCTGCCGCCACCCCATACCCCCCGGGATGGAATTAGAGTACCCCAGCTGTCTGCGTCTAGTGTAAATCGTAAAATAGTGCGAATGTGTTTCAGATGTCTGCGAGTCGTGTTAACTGAGGCGGGACGTGGGGACCAGCCCGGTATTTACCTAGTACAATGTGGAAAACCGCCTAAAAACCACATCCAGGCTGGCCGGCACACTGGCCGTCGTTGTTAATCCACCGGCTGGATTCGATCCGGGGCTGGCGTACCTACCCGAGTCCAGGAAGCAGCACCTTAGCGCTCTCGGCTCGGCGGGTTAATTGTTCACAGATACTATTTGCTCGAATTTGCAACTCACTTATCGTCCATAATGATTAACAGTTGCCTTTCCGGTTGGAGATAAAACTGAATTAATTGTCTTCGTCTATGCTTGCTAACATCGTCAATCTTTGTGTAGATACCAGATCTAAGTGGTAACTAGGCCCTGGGAGTAGAGCTACTGACAGCCTTGGGAGAGCCAGCCATGACAAAACTCTTCCATCTGGTTAGCAAGATGTATGAGACAGTCGAAACACCCTCAGAATTCAAGAAGAATATAATGATTCCAATCCCAAATAAAGAAGGTGTTGACAGGTGTAAAAATTGCTGAACTATCAGTCACAGTTGCTAAATACTATCAGGAATTCTTTACAGACGAATGGAAAAACTGGTAGAAGCCGACCTCGGGGAAGATCACTTTGGATTCCGTAGAAATGTTGGAACACACGAGATAATACTGACCCTATGACTTATCTTAGAAGATAGACTAAGGAAAGGCAAACCTACGTTTCTAGCATTTCTAGAGTTAGACAAGGCTTTGGACAACGTTGACTGGAACACTCTCTTTCAAATTCTAAAGGTGGCAGGGGAAAGTACAGGGAGCAAAAGTTATTTACAATTTGTACAGAAACCAGGAAGCAGTTAGAAGAGTCGGGGGAGGGGGGGGGGGGGGGGAGAGCCGGAGCGCAAAGGACCTAGAAGAGCAGCTCAACGGAATGGACAGTGTCTTCAAAGGAGGATATAAGATGAACATCAGCAAAAGCAAAACGAGGGTAATGAAATGTAGTCGAATTAAGTCGGGTGATGCTGAGGGAATTAGATTAGGAAATGAAACACGTAAGGTAGTAATCTAATTCCCTCAGCATCACCCGATTTAATTCGACTACATTCCATTAGGATCGTTTTGCTTTTGTTGATGCTCATCTTATATCCTCCTTTCAAGGCACTGTCCATTCCGTTCACCTGCTCTTCCTGGTTTTTTGCTGTCTCTGACAAAATTACAATGTCATCGGCGAACCTCAAAGTTTTTATTTCTTCTCCATGGATTTTAATTCCTACTGCCGGCCGCGGTGGTCTCGCGGTTCTAGGCGCGCAGTCCGGAACCGTGTGACTGCTACGGTCGCAGGTTCGAATCCTGCCTCGGGTACGGATGTGTGTAATGTTCTTAGGTTAGTTAGGTTTAAGTAGTTCTAAGGTCTAGGGGACTGATGACCACAGCTGTTTAGTCCCATAATGCTCAGAGCCATATGAACCATTTAATTCCTACTCCGAATTTTTCTTTTGTTTCCGTTACTGCTTGCTCAATATACAGATTGAATAACATCGGGATAGGCTACAACTCCTTTCCCAATCAATGCTTTTCCTTCATGCCCCTCGACTCTTATAACTGCCATCTGGTTTCTGTACAAATTGTTAATAGCCTTTAGCTCCCTATATTTTGCCCCTGCCACCTTCAGAATTTGAAAGAGAGTATTCCAGTCAACATTGTCAAAAGCTTTCTCTAAGTCTACAAATGCTAGAAACGTAGGTTTGCCTTTCCTTAATCTATGTACTATGCATTGCCCCAGGTGTTCCAACATTTCTACGGAATCCAAACTGATCTTCCCCGAGGTCGGCTTCTACCAATTTTTACATTCGTCTGTAAAGAATTTGTGTTATTATTTTGCAGCTGGGAGTATGGTAACTTTCACATCTGTCAACACCTGCTTTCTTTGGGATTGGAATTATTATATTCTTCTTGAAGTCTGAGGGTATGTCACCTGTCTCATACATCTCTCTCAACAGATGGTAGAGCTTTGTCAGGACTGGCTCTCCCAAGGCTGTCAGTAGCTCGAATGGAATATTGTCTCCTCCAGGGGCCTTGTTTCACGTTGGGTCTTTCAGTGCTCTGTCAAACTCTTCACGCAGTATCATATCTCCCATTTCATCTTCGTCTGCATTCTCTTCCATTTCCATAGTATTGTCCTCAAGTACAGCGCCCATGTATAGACCCTCTATATACTCCGTCCACCTTTCTGCCTTCCCTTCTTTGCTTAGAACAGGGTTTCCACCTCAGCTCTTGATATTCATATAAGTGGTTCTCTTCTCTCTAAAGGTCTCTTTAGTTTTCCTGTAGGCAGTATCTACCTCGCCCCTAGTGATATATGCCTCTACATCCTTACATTTGTCCTCTGGCCATCCCTGCTTAGCCATTTTGCACTTCCTGTCGATCTCATTTTTGAGACATTTGAATTCCTTTTTGCCTGCTTCATTTACTGCATTTTTATATTTTCTCCTTTCATAAATTAAATTCAATATTTCTTCTGTTACCCAAGGATTTCTAGCAGCCCTCGTCTTTTTACCTACTTGATCCTCTGCTGCCTTCACTATTTCATCCCTCTGAGCTACCCATTCTTCTTCTACTGTGTTTCTTTCCCCCATTGCTGTCAATTGTTCCCTTATACTCTCCTTGAAACTCTGTACAACCTCTGGTTCTTTCAGCTTATCCAGATCCCATGTCCTTAAATTCCCACCTTTTTGCAGTTTCTTCAGTTTTAACTTACAGGTCATAACCAATAGATTGTGGTCAGAGTCCACATCTTCCCCTGGAAATGTCCTACAGTATAAAACCTGATTCCTAAATCTCTGTCTTACCATTATATAGTCTATCTGATACCTTTTAGTATCTCCAGGGTTCTTCCATGTATACAACCTTCTTTCATGATTCGTAAACCAAGTTTTAGCTATGATTAAGTTATGCTCTGCGCAAAATTCTACCAGGCGGCTTCCTCTTTCATTTCTTAGCCCCAGTCCCTATTCGCCTACTACGTTTCCTTCTCTCCCTTTTCCTACTGACGAATACCGGTCATCCATGACTAATAAATTTTCGTCTCCCTTTACTACCTGAATAATTTCTTTTATCTCATCATACATTTCATCAATTTCTTCGTCATCTGCTGAGCTAGTTGGCATATAAAGTACTACTGTAGGAGGCATGGGCTTTGTGTCTATCTTGGCCACAATAATGCGTTCACTATGCTGTTTGTAGTAGCTTACCCGCACTCCTATTTTTTTATTCATTATTAAACATACACCTCCATTACCACTGTTTGATTTTGTATTTATAACCCTGTTTTCACCTGACCAAAAGTCTTGTTCCTCCTGCCACCGAACTTCACTAATTCCCACCATATCTAACTTTAACCAATCCATTTCGCTTTTTAAATTTTCTAACCTACCTACACGATTAAGGGATCTGGCATTCCACGCTCCGATCCGTAAAACGCCAGTTTTCTTTCTCCTGATAACGACGTCCTCTTGGGTAGTCCCCGCCCGGAGATCCGAATGGGGGACTATTTTACCTCCGGAATATTTTACCCAAGAGGACGTCATCATCATTTAATCATACAGTAAAGCTGCATGTCCTCGGGAAAAATTACGGCTGTAGTTTCCCCTTGCTTTCAGCCGTTCGCAGCACCAGCACAGCAAGGCCGTTTTGGTTAATGTTGCAAGGCCAGATCAGTCAATCATCCAGACTGTTGCCCCTGCAACTACTGAAAAGCCTGCTGCCCCTCTTCAGGAACCACATGTTTGTCTGGCCTCTCAACAAATACCCCTCCGTTGTGGTTGCACCTACGGTACGGCCATTTGTATCACTGAGGCACGCAAGCCTCCCCACCAACGACAAGGTCCATGGTTCATGGGGGGGACGGTGTTTTAGCAGTTGCAATTCTTGTTACTCAATCACCAAAATTGGACGATAAAATGGAAATAGCTTTGATGACCGGCAGTCTGCAAAACGAAGCAAATGCATCACATCATAAAGCTGTTGAAAACGGCATAGTTCTTTTGAAGCAGTAGTAATAGGAAGACTGGCAGGGTGAAGCGCGTGATTGGCCACTCTGGTACGTTGCGGCAGTTCCTATAGTGTGTTAGTCGTCATTTTTGTGTCTTCAGTTTTTCATTAAAGAAAAAGGACGGTAATTAAATTCTATATAGTAGAGCCACAACAGGTAAATGAGTTTTGTGCACAGAATTTTGGGACGATGCACTTGGAACATGGAAGAGCATGTCTACGTGACTGAAGGTCGTCAATTTGAAAATCGTACAGGAAGAAGATCTGAACAAAGTGAACACAGAGCCTAAGCAAGGTGGCAGTTCGGTTGCTTTATGGCAAAAAGCAGCAGACTTGGCAGGAGGAGAGAAGATGGAGATGAAACAGTTAATATTTAATCCTCGTGGAACATTTGCCGGTAGCCCCAGTGACACAGCACAGAATCTCACCTGAGAATGAACTGCCTGTGTATTGTAGACAAGTCATGGTATAAATCATCTGCAACTGCTGATGGAACAATTCATTAACTAATAGTTACGAGACGGCACTACTGAGGGAAGTAGCAGCCCTGGTGGCCATTAGTAGTAAATCTCCCGAAGAAAAATGGAGAGAATGTATCTTTTTGTTGTGGCTATCAGTAACTTACCGTAACAGATGTACAGTTACATGTGCATACATCATCCCAAATATAACAGAAACATTAGATAACCTGGAGGAATGCAGATATTTTTCTGCCACGGATCTGCAGAGTGGTCTTCACCAGGTAGAGGTAACCAGAACATAGCCCAAAAACAGAATTTACGGTTCCCTCTGAACATTGTCAGTATCGGCGCATGCTATTTGGATTGAAATATTACGAGCTAAATTTTAGCGCTTCTTAGACGGATTATTGTTGGCATTAAAGCCTACGCGATGTACGGCACATATACGCGCTGTAGCTGTCTTTGTGAAGAACATGGAAGAGCATGTCTTCCGGTATCTAATACTAATCTGAAAAAGTGTCACTTTGCACTGGAAGTAGCACAATCTTTAAGGTACATAATTAGTT
Source organism: Schistocerca gregaria (assembly GCF_023897955.1). Taxonomy (NCBI): domain Eukaryota; kingdom Metazoa; phylum Arthropoda; class Insecta; order Orthoptera; family Acrididae; genus Schistocerca; species Schistocerca gregaria. The sequence goes on from NC_064923.1 coordinate 404,968,417, forward strand.
GCGACAGAGTCCGAATTGACCTCAGGATAATGAAACCTATAAATGACCTTCTGGCGCACATGCAGGGAAACAGATGCAATGCTATTTGGGCCTGGAGAATTATTACCAGAAGTTTGTACCCAAAATTTGCATATGCAGTGCAACCACTCACTCATCTGTTGAAGGAAGGAGTGAAGTTGCAAATGGGTAATGGAGTGCCTTGATGTATTCAACTGGTTGAAGGAATTGATACCAACTGGACCATTATTAGTTTTTCCCAATTGTGAAAAGGAGTTTTTTTTTCAGTCACACAATGCGAACATCCATATTTCTGGCTGTCCAGTAAGTCAAGAAATAAACGGAGCATCTAGTAGTCAGTGCCTTACGAAAATTTAATGAAGTGGAAAAAATTACTCTATAACTGTGAAGGAGATGATGATTATCATAGATGGAATATCATACAGTGCTCGCAAGAGATTAGTGCACCCTTTTGGAGGTTTCCAATTCACTCGAGATGCATCGTAGTGCATATGGAGTACATGAAATGATTACATTTACATATGAATAGCACAAGCGGTTCTGAGGCACCAGGTATCGTCCCACGCTGAAACGCCCATATTAGAGCGCGGCGCAGCCTCCACAGGCGGCAATGCAGTCGCTGACTCTGGCATCCAGTTGATCGTTCAGTTGACGAACACGGTCGTCGGATCAGGAATACGTTACGTCACGCCTGCTCTATTTGTTCATGTAGTTCTGAAAGAGTTGTTCGTTGACAAGTCATTTCTCGACCCATCATATCCCACAAGTACTCGATTGGAGACAAGACGAGTTGTGCTGGCAAGCGACGTTGCCGCACGTCTTGCACAGAACGTTGAGCTTCACGGGCAGTGCTTGGGCGACCATTACCCTCTGGGAAAAACACATCACTTTCCTGTTGCATTGCCGGCCGGAGTGGCCGTGCGGTTCTAGGCGCTACAGTCTGGAACCGAGCGACCGCTACGGTCGCAGGTTCGAATCCTGCCTCGGGCATGGATGTGTGTGATGTCCTTAGGTTAGTTAGGTTTAATTATTTCTGAGTTCTAGGCGACTGATGACCTCAGAAGTTAAGTCGCATAGTGCTCAGAGCCATTTCAACCATTTTTTCCTGTTGCAAGAACGGCACAGAGGGGGTCTAACAACATTCTGCATGTACCGAATGATGGTTAGCATCCCCTCCAGAAACGCCATACGTGAGCGAGAGTTGTAGCTTGTCGCACTTCAGACCATAAGGCCTGGGGTGGGACCTTTGCCTTGGACGAATGCTGTCTATGAGACAGCGCTCACCGGGTCTATATTGTATGTGAAAACGACCATCACTTCAGGCAGAATCTGCTTTCATCGCTGAAGATCACGGCGCGCCGTTCCGTATTTCAAGCGATCCACTGACGGCAGCAGTCGAGCTGTGCACGACGATGCTCTGGCGTGAGTGGAAGACGGGCTAGAGCTGTGCGTGCCTGTAGTCCCACTGCTAATAAGCAGTTCGTGACACTTCGTGTTAACACGTCTGCGCTGTGGAATACGGCAATCCTTGTGTGTGTGTGTGTGTGGGGGGGGGGGGGGGGGGGCAAGGACCAACATAATCTGACACCTTTCAAACTCGCTCAGTTGGCTGTAGGAAGCACGATTGCGTCTCTGTAGCATGGTTGTCTGCTTGCTTCACACGTTTGCACCACACTGTGCCTTATGACTGTGAGCATTCTCTGTTAGAGAGCAGACACACACGGCGCTCTGGAATTATGACATTATTCTATCTATTGGCAGCTCACGTTGACACTATTATCAGTACATCCACTATCACCTAGGTGGCACATTGCGTCATCGGATCGAAAGCGACGTCATTGTTTTCAGCAGTGTATTTTTAATGTTATTTTCATGGGAGAGAGTTTAAGATCATAGCAGACCATGCAAATTAGAAATTGGTGTTAGGACTGAAGACGTATCTAGTGAGTTAACACAATGGTCAATAAAACAAAATGAGTTTGATTTCGAGGTGATTCAATGACTTGGAAAGTCGCTCACGCAGAATGGCAATAAGTGCAAGATGCTGATGCAGGCTACCAGCTGTTTGGCCACAGTTCATTGTGCATGACAGATAATTAAATAAAGAAACAAAGCTTGGAAGTCGTATTGTGGTACAATCTACGTTGTGAAATGAAGTGTTAAATGAAGTGCATCATCAAACATTGGCTGAGCGTGGAGGTTGTAGAGCAGGGATCCCCAAACTATTTTGGACATGTGACCCCTTTTCCAAAATGAACTGTTACCTCAGACCCCCATGGCCAAATTACCTACTTTTAAGATCAATCCCCTTATTCATAATGGTTCGCAAACTTAAAACAGCTGCTATAGAGTGTTATTTTTTATTCTGAATTTGATCAATAGAAGAAGACAGAGTGAGATTTAGAAATGCTTTAAGTTAGCAGACTATTACGAATAAGGGGGCCTATCTTTAGTTTTTTCCTATTGATACAAAATACCTAGGTACTAAGGTACCAATTGGAAAACTTTGCACTTGGTTAAGTGAGTAAAGCTGACTTCATTTTCTCATCAAAATTTAACAAAATAAAAGACATCAAATTCAGTAAATATCAAGTTTAATTTATAATGATTATTATAAATTAAGTACTTAAAGAATCTTAAGTAGGAAGGAAATTATATTTAAAAAAGTATTAATTCGCAAATAGAAAATAAAACATTCAGTGTGATGGATGAACCTGGTGACTATCCGGTTCAATATTGGCGAGTTGCAGCCTTAAATCTCCACGTTCGTTGATTTTCAAACGGTTTCTTTGTTTCGTCAAAATGTTTGTTACCACACTGAACCTTTTTTCAACTTTGTATGATGGTGGAAAAGCGATAAGGTATTTTTCAGCAATGTTCCACAATGTAGGATACTGTGTTTCAATGTTGCGTTGCAACCAGAACTTCTGATAGCCTTGGTTGAACTTCTGCTTAAGCTCTTCGTCTGTGCTGATGGTAATCAACTCTTCTTGCGTTATCACATTGGCTTCTTCTATGGCTGTGGTATTGTATGGATTTCTTATCCATTGAGGAATTTGTAAATTTAAAAGATCGTCAAACATCTCCGTAAAATCCTTGTGTAATGCGTCCAAGTGAGTGACATATAATAAAATATCATCTTGAAGCATTTCTGGTAATTTTGACAAATGCGAAAACTGCGAATATTCTTTTCTGCCTAAATTTTGTTTATAAGGGATTAGTTTACCCACGAAGGCCGATATTATTGATTTTGTTTTAATCAAGTTAAGGTCGTCACCCTGCAGTTGCAAATTAACTTTGTTGAACTTTCCAAAGATATCAGTCAAGTAATAAATATGTTTTACAATTGTTCAGATTTTCTTTCAAATTCGGATTTTTTCTTGTAATAACTCCAACACAGATTCAAAAATGCCTGAAAATCTTTCTAAGCAAGAGCCTCTTGATAGCCAGCGAACTTCAGTGTGCAGAAGTAATCGAGTAAAGGCTCAAATGGTTCAAATGGCTTTGAGCACTATGGGACTTAATATCTTAGGTCATCAGTCCCCTAGAACTTAGAACTACTTAAACCTAACTAACCTAAGGACATCACACACATCCATGCCCGAGGCAGGATTCAAACCTGCGACCGTAGCAGTCCCGCGGTTCCGAACTGCAGCGCTAGAACCGCACGACCACCGCGGCCGGCAATCGAGTAAAGACTTCGTCGTTTCCCTCACATAGCTGAGCAAATAACCGAGAGTTCAAAGGATTGCTTCGAATCTTGTTGATAGCATTTATTACATATTGCAAAGACTTATGCAATCTGGGACTCAGCTTTTTTGCTACTGAATGCTGCCAGTGCATCACGCAGTGAATGACTAATACATCAGGCAGTTGTCGCTTGCTTTAAGTGAGCTATAAAACCACGATGACGATCAACCATAGACGGTGCACCATCACTCGCAACAGAAACAGTGTTCTTCCATGGAATAGCTTTGTCAGTAAAAAATGTTCCACGGCCTGAAAAATCGATTCTCCTCTGGTATCAGTCTCCATATATGTAGCAAAAAGCAATTATTGGCACATATTTTCGTCTTTGATAAATCGAACATATCCTAACAACAGAGCTTCATTGCCGGCTAATATAGACTCGTCCAACTGGAGAGAGAATCTGTTGGTCTGTAAGAACTTGCATAAAATGTTTTCCACATCGCTTCTCTGAACGCTGTTATTGCTCAAAGGTGTTCTCTTTAAAATATCATGTGCGGGTTTGTCCAATACATTGTTAAGGACCTCCGCAATGGCTGCTAAGAATAGCTACTCTCCAAGTGTGTGGAGTTTTCCTGCTTCGCTATTAGTAAAGGTATATTATAGGACGCTCGTAAACCATCATCGTCTTTAATAGATAATGACACAAACATCGATCTTATGGATGACCTTTTGTCTAGTTTTTCTTTAAGTGCTTGAAAAAATGACAAGGGCTTACTTTTTTTTGTCAGAATGTACTCTTGATAAGTGGTCATCCATTTTTGAAGGCTTCATGGCATCGTTACTGAATACTTTTTCACATATGAGACACATCGGCAAGTGTTGATTTGATGGAGATGCAATAAATCCGAACTTCAAGTAGTCTAAACTGTATTGTCTGTATTTTTTTCGTGTCCGCCATCAAAAACTCTCAGTAATCCTGCAAATAAAAGACTACCTAAATAAAAAACAATAATAAACTGTTAAATTTGCACACTATCTTATTTTTATCACACCTAGGTAATGGATTTTTGTTAGGTATTACTGACGTACTCATTGATAAACTTGGATACCTGTATTAGGTAAGTAACTATAGTAGGTAATTAGGTATAGAAAATTCGTATTAGGTAAGTAGGCACCTATCAGCATAAGAACGAAAACCAAAGCAAACTGAACACTTCAAAGTTTAGGTGCCTCCCCACTTAACAACTTAAGTGTAAGTAATTTTTACAAATACTTTTATATCTACCTATTTAAAATTTTGTGTGTTGTGTTTATCACTTTTTCAGTCACTTTACTTCACTTAATTTAGCTATGTAATAACTTTGTAATCTCTTGAAATAAATGAGTACTTATATGAGTTATTATCGTTCAAGCCCCAACGAATTTCTAAACGCAAGTGAACTTTCAACCTAAATGCAAGCTCGTTAAATAGTAAAATATCAGGCACATGTTTGGACTTGATCATGAATTCGTTCGTGTTAAATCGCGTAAGCGTCAAATAGAGAGCAAGTCAAAACGCGCCTGAGAGACGTACGCTCGAACTCATTATCTTGCACAAACTTGTCCACACAGACTTGCCGAGTTTTTCATCTTGTACGAACTTGAGACTTTACATTACTACAACAGTGCTACTTCCTACAAAATTTTAATTATTCGTAATACACGTAACAAAACATAAACAATACAGTACCTACCTATCTTGAAAGTTTTAAGTAAGAACTTGTGTTAATTTAATAGGGGTCGATTTTTGGAGCTCGTAGACCCCCAAAATCAGTTTTCGTTTATGTCGACCCCTAAGAAACCGATATCGACCCCAAGGGGTCGACATCGACCACTTTGGGAATCCCTGTTGTAGAGTAACAAAGTGACATGTAGTCTCATAGTTTTGCTAATGGACACATAAACAATACGTGTTACAATTTATGAGACACCGTACCATGCACACTACGAGCCGAATTAAGTCATCAGCATATTCCGTTGCAGAGATTAGCAGAGTCCAGAAAACTATTTGAGATAAACAGGTTGGATATCTTACGTCCCTTTGGACAAATGCTGGTGAGGAATCGTTATGCATAACCGATAATCAAACACTTTTGCCCGTATTTTCCAGTGGTTGCAATTGCAAATCAACAAACGTAGCTGGTGACACAAGCCATAGTTAATAACTGGTTACCGAAATTCGGTACAAAAGCGACCTTGATTACAGACCTAGGTACTAACTTGATGAGGGAACTGATGAAGCAACTTTGTCATTTGCTAAGAATTTGTAAATTAAGGACAAGTGCAATACACCTGCAAAGAAATGGTGGAAAGAATGGATTCACAGGAGAATAGAGAGCAATTGTACCTTCAGTCATCAGAATGACTGGCATACTTTGTTACCTTACATACTGGCAGCGTACAGCTCGAAGGCGTATGACAACAGAGCACACTTGCCGTAAGATTTAGCGTGTGGTTGGAAGAGGCAGTACAGGTACACTGAGATATAGACCTGTTCAAATGGTTCAAACGACTCTGAGCACTATGGGACTTAAATTCTGAGGTCATCAGTCCCCTAGAACTTAGAACTACTTAAACCTAACTAACCTAAGGACATCACACACATCCATGCCCACGGCAGGATTCGAACCTGCGACGTAGCGGTCGCGCGGTTCCAGACTGTAGCGCCTAGAACCGCTCGGCCACCCCGGCAGGCTATAGACCTGTATCATTGACATCAGTATGTTGTAGAATAATAGAATATATTTTGTCCTCGACGATGACGACTTACATGGAGACAGAACGACGCCTCTGCAGGAATGAACATAGCTTTCACAAGCACCAATTGAGTTAAACCCAAGTTGACATATTTGCGATATCCAAGACGCAGCAGAGCTCAAGTTTCTGCTTTGTTTCTTGAGGTCCAGAAAGCCGTAAATACCATATACTTGTATACAGAGCATCCGAACACAAACGTCATTTCCCCGACACTTTCCTAGAAAATAGATCTCAGTACGTCGTTCATAATGGACAGGCAACTTCTGGATCAAGAGTAGCGTCTGGTGTACCGCGAGGTACTGTATTAGGACGGCTACTGTTCAGGATATACGAACATGACCGCACAGTACAATTAGGGAATTATTACTAAATGCAGACAGAGTTGCAAGTGGCCGGCCCCGGTGCAGACTGGCAGACAGTGGTCCCTCAACAGATACAAATATTGTGCAAAGGGCGTAAATAAAAGTAAAGATCCAATATTCTTTGACTACACGACTGGATTGGTGACGACTGGCAAGTATACAGGAGTATCTTTCTGGACCCAACTAAGGAGTAACTGTTAAATTAATCTAGTGTGGAAGGCAGATACTAGACTCAGATTTTTAGAAGATTTTGTAAGGGAATAGATCGCTTACAAATTCCTGAAAATATGTAGGGGATAGGCTACAATCATATCTTACTGCTTTCTTTTTGAACAGACATTTTTTATTGTTCCTCCAGTCTGGTTTCTCCACAAATACCAGATAACCTTTCTCTCCCTCTATTTTGTCATTAATATCTTCAGGATTTCATATACGCTGCATAATGACCATGACGGTAAAATTAGCTAAATCTGGGCTTATATAGAGGGTGGGGAAAAATTGTGTCACGAAATTTTAATCCTGGATAGCTGATGCCAGTAGGAACCAAAATTACTATGTTGTGTAGGTGGACAACGCACCATTTTGAAACTACGTAAACTTGGGGCCAGGCGCTCCGATTGGCCTTGGGTAGCCCTTGCCGTCAGTCGGTTGAAGGCCAGCCCTATGGTCATCGGTTCACACATGAAAACGTCCCTCTCTCCGTCACTGCCCCAACGTCATACACACACGTGCCAAATAGGTCTTGCTGTTTGTCTCCACCTCACGTCACACTTCAGCAGCGCTTCGGAACACACACACGTCACCTGCGATTTAGTCATGGCGACACAGTATTCGTTTGAAGAACAACGATATATGGTTTTTGTTTATGGACTATCCGACGGTAATGCGCATGAAACTCGACGGTTGTATGAGGAACGGAACTCAGCAAGACGTCACCCACACCTGCAAACGCTTACAGCAGTTCACCGGCGACTTGGCGAAACAGGCTCGTTAGCGGGATATCATGGTGATGCTGGAACACCTCGAACACGACGAGATGCTGCATTTGAAGAGACTGTTCTCGAGAGCTTCGAGGAAGCGCCTGCGACAAATACTCGAGTGGTTGGACACGACTTGGGGGGTCACTCATCGGCTAGTCTGGGAGGTTTTGAGGGATGACGGCCAACATCCATTTAATTTACGCGCTGTCCAAGACCTAAATCCTGTGGCGAATTATGAACACAGGCTAGTGCTTTTCAGTTGGTATCTGCGAGTGTTGCACGAGATCCCGACTTCCCCGCCATTGTGTTGTCTACCGACTGGTGCACCTTCCATCGGGATGGCCTTTACAACACTCGAAAAGTTCATTACTGGGAAAGGGGAAATTCAGACGTCTTGTACGTCCACGGACACCATGGACGATTTTCGCTCAACATTTTGGCAGGCACTGTGGGGACCATCTGATTGGGCCGGTCCGTCTATCTCCTCGACGCAACGGGGCAAATTACTTTCACTTTTTTGCAAGAAACTCTACCCGTCCTGCTGGAAGATGTTCCCCTGGACATACGGCTACGCATGTCGTTGCAGCATGATTGGGCGCCGCACTTGACAGTAGTGCTGTGCGCGGATATTTAAATGAGCTCTTCGACTGTCGGGTAATTGGCAGAGGTGGTCGTAGGACATGGCCAGACCTCACGCCACCGGACTTTTTCCTGTGTGGATTCTTCAAGGTTCTAGTTCACCCACCCGGACACGAACCACCTAGGAACGAAGAGGATAATGGATCGCATTCAACACGCCGCCAATCACATCATGGCAATGCCAGAAATCTTTAAAGAAGTTCGGCAAAACACCGCTCGGCGCTACCAAACTTGTATCGCGTCAGAGGGGCGCCAGTTAGAGCACCTGTTTTAAGTAAACAACGTCCTAGCTACAAAAGAATGCAATTTTCAGGGCCGACACAATTTGTAAAAGACTTTCTGTACGCGAATTAACAGCTGTTGACGGGTTTGTTCCCGGTACGACTTATTATGAAACTACAGTGGATGTGTCGGGACCCCGGCGGACTTTCCCCCAGAGTGGAAGGCTGTACCACCACCGAGTGTGCGGGCCGTCTTGGATAAATCGCGATCTCCGGCAGGCAAAGCATTCATTCGCGATCATGCGTTGTCCAGCGCATCAGGCAACAGGACAGTCCTACGGCCAGCCGCAGCGAGCGTCGCCAAGTTTCCGTAGTTTAAAATTTGTGCGTTGCCGATCTACACAACATTAGTAGTTTTGGTTCCTACTGGCAGCAGCTACCCAGGGTTAACATTTTGTGACACAATTTTTTTCTGTATAGAGAAGTTACAGTTTCTGTTGCCGCATAGCATCCGCTGTTGGCACAGGAAGGGTAAAATCTACATCTACACAGATACTCTGCAAGCCACTGTAAGGTGCGTGGTGGAGGGTACCCTGTACCACTACTTGTTATTTCCCCTCCTGTTCCACTCGCAAATAGAGCTTTCTGTACGCCTCCGTATGAACCATAATTTCTCAAATCTTATCTTTGTGGTCCTTAAGCGAAATGTATCTTGGCGGTAGCAGTAAGCTTCAAATGACGGTTCTCTAAATTTTCTCAATAGTGTATGTTGACGGTAGCAGAATCGTTTCTGCAGTCAGCTTCAAATGCCGGCTCTCTAAATTTTCTCAATTTTCTCGAAGAGAACGCCGCATCCCTCCAGGGATTCCCCTTTGAGTTCCCGAAGCATCTCCGTAACTCTTATGTTTTGCTCGAACCTATAGGTAACAAGTCTAACAGCCTGCCTCTGATTTGCTTCGATGTCTTCCTTGAATTCCACCTGGTACGGATTCCAAACATTCGAGCAGTACTCAAGAATAGGTCGCACCAGCGTCCTATATGCGGTCTCTTTTACTTGTGAACCACTCTTTCCTAAATTCTCCCAATAAACCACAGTCGACCATTTGCCTTCCCTACCACAGTTTTCATTTGTTCGTTCTACCTCATATCGCTTTGCAGCGTTACAGCCAAATATTTAAACGACTTGGCTACGTCAAGCTGAATACTATTAGTAGTGTATCGGAACTTCACAGATTTGTTCTTCCTATTCATACGCATTAACCTACATTTTTCCAAATTTAGGGCTAGTTCCCATTCACCACACCAATTGGAAATTTTGTCCAAGTCACCTTGTATCTTCCTACAGTCACTCAACTTCGGCACCTTACCGTACACCACCGCATCATCAGCAAGCAATCGCAGATTGCCGCCCACCCTGTCCGCCAAATCATTTATGTATGTAGAGAATAACAGTGGTCCTATCACACTTCCCTCTGGCACGCCTGACGTTAACCTTGCCTCTCATGAACACTCGTTGTCGAGAACAACATACTGGGGCTACTATTTAAGAAGTCTTCGTGTCATATGCTTTCTGGAAATCTAGAAATATGGAATCAGCCTGTTGTCCTTCATCCATAGTCCTCAGTATATCATGCGAGAAAAGGGCAAGCTGCGTTTCGCACGAGCGATGCTTTCTACAACCATGCTGGTTCGTGGACATAAGGTTCTTGGCCTCAAGAAAGTTTATTGTGCTTTAACTCAGAATGTGTCCAAGGATTCTGCAGCAAACAGAATTTGACCGTAATTTTGCAGGTCCGTTCTTTTACCTTTCTTATATGCTGGAGTCACCTGCGCTTTTTTACAATTACATGGGACTTTGTGCTGGGCGACAGATTAGCCATAAATGCAAGCTAGCTAAGGAGCCAATGCCTTAGAGTACTATTTGTAAAACGAACTGGGATTTATTTGTTTTCAAATCTTCAAGTTGCTTCTGTACGCCAGGTGTGCTTGTTTCTTTGTCGTCCATACGGGAGTCTGTCCGACAGTCAAATGACGGTATGTTTGCACGGTTCTCCTGCGTGAACGATTTCTTGGACGTGAAATTTAGAACTTCGGCTTTCGTTTCCCTATTTTTAACTGCCACACCAGACTGGTCAACAAGGGACTGAATGGAAGCCTTAGATTCGCTTAGCGATTTTACATACGACCAGAATTTTCTCGGGTTCTTTACCAGATCTTTTGCTAAGGTTTGACGGTGGCAATTGTTGTATGCTTCATGCAGAGATCTTCTCTCAGACACACGAATCTCTAATAACCTTCACTTGTCGTCGTCTGTGCATCCCCTTTTGAACGTAGAGTGCAACAGCCTATGCTTCCGTAGCATCTTACGAGTTTCGTTGCTAAACCATGGTGGGATTTTCCATCCTTTATCCACTTAACAGTCACATAACTGTCCAGACCACGATTTACAATCTGATTAACCCTTGCCTATAATTCCTCTATGTCCGTCTTACTGGTAAAAAGTGACGCCGATCCACTAAGTAATGTGTTAATAACTGCTTATCTGCTCTATCTAAGAAACACTCTCCTAGCCTTCTTGATTGATTTATTAAGTTCCTTAATTATAGTTGCTATAATGACATGATGATTGCTAATCCCCGTTTCTGTACCAACATTGTCAATAAAGTTCGTCTTATTTGTAGCTACAAGATCTAAGGCATTTCCATTGGGTGTGGGCTGCCGAGCTAGTCCTCCCTCGGGCATGGTGTGTGTGTTGTTCTTAGCGTATGTTAGTTTAAGTTAGATTAAGTAGTGTGTAAGCCTAGGGACCTTCGACTTGAGCAGTTTGGTCCCACAGGAGCTTACCACCTAACAGCCAATATCGCGTGGCGTACCGTGGCGGTTACTCATCCAAGTACCGGCCAGGCCCGACGTTGTTTAACTTCGTTGATCTGACTAACACGGTGTGTTCAACGAGGTAAGGTTCTCGGCGATTTACTCGAAGGAAGAAAGCATTTCGTAGCAATCATTTCAAGATAACAAGGTTTTCCTGAAAATCAAATATGCAGAATTATATAACCAAAGTCTCCGCCTAGATAGCCATCACCGCGAAAAATGTGTCATATTGATGGGTGAATATTTAGAACAGGACTGACACCATCAGAAAGTTTTATAGTCACAGTTTAATTTTCTTTTCTCTAGAGGATAATTCAAAATATACTCCTCGTATAGTTGTAAATGTGGAATATATGTGAGAGCAAAAGGAAAGAAAATAAAACTAGAAGATGGTGAGGTGGTACGTGAGGCACGTATTCGCTGCTCCAGTCAATTGTGAACTGTTGCTGGCGTGCACAGTACGAACTGGACAAGCAGCGGCACTTCAGAGGGCTGTACGCAAATGCGCGGCGATTAGCGAGTCCTGCGTCCACTAGCGGCCAGCCTGCCGCACCTAAGTCCGGCCTGTGGTGGCCGGCGGTCAGCGCTGTGGACGCGATACATATGGAGGCCGGCCCTGCCCCTGCCCGTGCCGCCAAATGCCGTGTTTGTGCTGTATCTCATCGCGCCGCGTGGCGCAAAAACACGGCCTGCCCGTGGGGCGCCTGTAGGCAGGCAACCCGCCCCGCGGCTCTGAGCGACTGGCTGCCTCACAGCGCGGGGCGCCACCGTCTGTGACGTCTTTCCGCCTGCGCCAGCTTCAAACACGTCATTCTCACACGAGTTGAATATCTCATTCATACTCCAAAGTTTCGACAGGTGTTATGGTGAGCTCAAGAGCATCGCCTTAGCATTTTTATCACGATAGAGAGCGTAAACACCCAGGCAGCATTATGCGTAGGGTGGTTCCTGAACACACTATAATTCGAGTATTCCACGCGGACCAGTGGGAAAATAAAAAAAAAAAAATTCAACACCAACAAGGAATTATCCGATACGCCCCAACGTTGGTAGCAGTGTGTCTACATCTGAAATATGCTGTCTATTCCAGTTTCGAGCCAATCGCATAAGAGTGGCGCTTACAGCGAAACTATGATGGTACAAATGTGGTCTGCTTTAAACACACACTGTAAAGCTAGTAAGCGTCAGATAATTTTGATATTGAACGTAGCTAGTCGATGTTAGGAAAGAATAACTTTGAGGCGACAAAAACGCCATTATCAGCACCTCGCAGAGTTTGAACGAGTTCGTGTAAAAACGCTACGTGAAACTGGATGTTCCCTCTGCGGTACTGCATAAAAATGGTTCAAATGACTCTGAGAACTATGGGACTTAACTTCTAAGGTCGTCAGTCGCCTATAACTTAGAACTACTTAAACCTAACTAACCTAAGAACATCACACACATCCATTCCCGAGGCAGGATTCGAACCTACGACCCTAGCGGTCGCGCGGTTCCAGAGACACTGCAGAAAGACTTGGCAGGAATGTAGCCACTGTACGTGATTGCTGGTAGTGTTACTCACGAGAATGTACAGTCACTAGGATACCGGGCTCCGGAGGCCACGTGGTACTACCGAGAGGGAAGACAGTCGTGTTCAGCGTATGGCTCTGGTCCATTGTACTGCATCTGCAACAACAATTTGAGCAGTAGTTGGTACAACGAACTGTTACAAATCGGTTATTTCAAGTACAGCTCTTCTGTACAATGTGTAATGCAATGATACAATTTTGCAGGGAGACTCAGTACTATATGTAAATTCCGTAAGCAATAAATTTTTCTTCGTTTCATAATTTTGTGTGTGGGTGGGGGGTCAGCAATGAAAACTTTCGTAAACCTTTTAAATTGTTTTTAATGTTCATTGGAAGTTGCTAAGTGCTCTCATTCTCAAATAGTGGATGAATATAATCTGGGTAATTAGCATGCCGTAAGTTACGCTGACTCAAGACTCAAACGCAGTTTCTTATCGTAGTGGGTGGTGGTGGTTGGGGGGAGGGGGGGGGGCTGCGGTAAATATACGTGTAGGCACGTTTCCAGGTCCCTAAAGCAGAAGTTAACAATTCTCCCATCAGGCAGAGCACACGTCGTCATCGCCTCAGTTCAATTCTGGAACGCCGTGGCAGTCGGACGCTTACTACTGGAGAAAATGCAGTAAGTCATTTATGCATGTTTCCTATGTAAACTTAGATTTGTTTTGGTTGGGTGTTAGGTGAACATAGAGTTATTTAACAATTTGATAAATTCGATACCGGAACTGGCGGCTATAAGCTTTCAGTATCCTCCTTGCTCTCCACGACTTAAGTTGTGTGCCGAAAACGAAAATAACGAAACGTGGTGAAAGTATGAGGGTCTAATGGTGTAGAAATTCACAGGAGGTTTTTTAATTCCATCAAGGAGCTATTTGTGAACTTGTCCCCCATAACCTGTACTTTGACTTGTGTAGTTCCTTCTAGTTATTCAACGTTTTTTATTGTGTTTGTTTGTTTACTTTACATGCCTTATCGTTTACCTTAGAGTACTTCAGCTAGTTTTTTCTGCAGTTTCTGTTTCGTTGGGTAGTGGTTTTCCCAAATGTACCTTCCTCTCAAACACACGTCTTCCGTACTACCGTTTTTTTCCAGAGACCGACATATAACTCGACTGCCATTAACACAGCCGCTCTACCATCAAGCTCTTGACCTTGCTGAAAACAGGAGCTCAGTAAGGCAAGCATCTAAAAACCTTAAGAAAATGTCTTAAAACTGGCAAAGGCGCCGAGAACCCCGGCAGATTCACAAAAGAACAAGAAATAGCGCAGCACTGCATTTTCCTCGATAATCATTTTTTCGGTCTTACTCTCAAGTAATTACGACATTTGCTTTTTGCATTCGTCGAAAAATTATGAGTTCCCAATTTTTCCCCGTGTATTTATTTGTAATCTTTTTTATTTTCTGCACTTGGAGTAAAAGTACGCACTGCGTTCTCATACTCATGGTCTACGTACTCTCACCCCACAACATGGGGTAAGAATACGCAAATCTATTTTTTTAGGAAATTTGATGACAATGAAACTTTTACACAGTATTTCCAAGACGCCAAACTAGATGTTCGATGCAAAGCTGATATAATACTGCTCCAAGTTTTTTAAATACTGGGTTGCTGCGTAAGTTCGATCCCTGAGTTCAATACATACGACAGAAATACATAACAGAGACTTTAGTTATCCATAATGTACGCTCCTTCACTATTTAAACAGTCTGGCAATGCTTGTGTAACTTTTCGATACTGCGACTGTAGAAATCACGTGGTTTTATGGCGAAGAACTCTTGAAGCGCTTTTTCATCCGTAAAGGAATTTCCTTGAAGGTTGTTCCACAGAGGGCGGAAAAAGGTGTAAATGCAAGGTCGCAAGACCACGTGAATAAGGTGGCGTTTTTTGTCGGTGTAGCAGAATGCGAACAGGCGTTATCGTTCAGTAGCATCGCTTCACGCAGTCTTCTGGTCTTTGTTATTGGACTGCGCCTGCAAGGCATCTCAGTTGCTGACAATAAATGTTAGCAATGATGGTAAAGTGTCGGTGAAGCAATTCGTAGTACACCACACCATCGTCGTTCCAACAGATGCGTAACATCATCTTTTGTGGATTCGCTCCGGTCTTTGTACAGGGAGTTGTTGCTTTGTTGGGCTCAACGATTTATTTCTTTTCCTTACGTTAGCATAAACACACCTCTTCTCGCCACCAGTAACGATACGGGATAGGAATGATCGGTGTTGTTCACGAATCAATTGATACGAGCAAGTAGAGAGGCACTCATTGACTTTTTTGTTTCTTTTTATTTTTGGTTCAGAACGTGCGGTGTCCATGCACTCGATTTTTGAACCTTCCCGAATCCATACAAATGTCGCACGATGGTGGAATGATCACAGTTCATCAGATTTGTCGGTTCTCGAGTACACTGATGTGCTTCATTGTGAATTAATGCGTTTAAACGTTCATCAAACCCAAAAGGTCTTAGCGTTACCAGTGTCAATATGATCTTCCTTAAAACGAGAAGACTACTATCTTGCTGTGCTCTGTCTAATGGCATTAACCCATACGCGGTTCAAATGTTTCTGGCTATCTCCACTGCTATCACCCCTCTACTGAATTCAAACAGATGAATATGCCGGAAATGCTCCTATTTCTCGGCCTGCCAGTATGGCCGAGCGGTTCTAGACGCTTCAGTCTGGAACCGCACGACGACTACGGTCGCAGGTTCGAATCCTGCCTCGGACATGGACGTGTGTGATGTCCTTTGTTTAGTTAGGTTTAAGTAGTTCTAAGTTCTAGGGGACTGATGACCTCAGATGTTAAGTCCAATAGCCCTCAGAGCCATTTGAACCAGGCTCCTATTTCTCCACTTGGCAGTCCATTTTCTAGCGCTCACAGCTCCAAACGACAAACTGACAATATGTAAACTCAAATAATAACAGTGGAATAAGAATAAAAATCGACAAATAAACCCATAGCAACCGGATTATCAACATACAAAACAAAACCGGTACGAAATTATGCACTAACTTGGATATGCCCAGTGGCGAGAGCCTCCCGTCGGGTGGACCGTTCACCTGCTGCAAGCTTTTCGAGTTGACGCCACTTCGGCGACCTGCGTGTCGATGGGGATGAAATGACGGTGGTAATGACAATATAACACCCAGTCCCTGAGCGGAGAAAATCTCCGACTCTGCTGGGAATCGAACCCGGACCGTTAGGTCTGACATTCCGTTGCGCTGACCACTCTGCTACCAGGGGCGAACTGCACTAACTTAATAACTAGAAAAAGAATAAATGCTAACTTTCACTCTAGCCAACCCGTAATTGTCTTAACGTTTTAAACTTTTGACATAAGGTTACAGTTCTTAATGAGTAGATTATCACAGTATTTTAATTTTTTAAATTCGGTCAATAATTATATAAAGTGTTGAAAATTAAATTCTTGTTGCCTGTGATAACCGTTAGATGGGCTGCCTGCAACTGTATCTGTGCAACATGAACCATGGCAAGGGTTGGACGTTAGTAACGTTAGTTCGAATAAATGTATAAAAGACAACATAAAAGCGCCAATGAATACCGCTTAGGCCACACTTTATACGGAGTCGCTCACTTGGCGTACAGCCGCGGCCGCAGCGAGAGGCGGCCGCCTGCGGCAGCGGGCCTTGTTCGCGGGGTCAGCCTTTGTCCCGCGCGGAATACTAAATACGTTTCTGAGGCGGAGGTGGGCCTCAGCTCCCTAGTGGTCACTCTAATCCCGCTGCGGCAAATCCTGTTTACACAGCAAACACGAGCGTCCTCCCTACAGCTAGCCTCGCGTCCACTTATATCGGCCAAAGTGGTGCTCGCCGCGCCTTGTGGCGATTAGAAACTTGTTCGGAGCTACCTCTGTCATCGGACCCCACTATTGCTACTACCCTAACCTCAGTGTTCAAGATTCAAAAAGGAAGGAAGTAAGTTCATCGTTAGTTGAGGATGCCGGGTTGGTTCCTTCGCAACTGTGATATTTCTGGCTTAGTCAGCCATCATATAAGGATCCAAGAAGCGATTCCCAGAGCAGTGGAGATGCAAAAGTATATACACTCCTGGAAATTGAAATAAGAACACCGTGAATTCATTGTACCAGGAAGGGGAAACTTTATTGACACATTCCTGGGGTCAGATACATCACATGATCACACTGACAGAACCACAGGCACATAGACACGGGCAACAGAGCATGCACAATGTCGGCACTAGTACAGTGTATATCCACCTTTCGCAGCAATGCAGGCTGCTATTCTCCCATGGAGACGATCGTAGAGATGCTGGATGTAGTCCTGTGGAACGGCTTGCCATGCCATTTTCACCTGGCGCCTCAGTTGGACCAGCGTTCGTGCTGGACGTGCAGACCGCGTGAGACGACGCTTCATCCAGTCCCAAACATGCTCAATGGGGGACAGATCCGGAGATCTTGCTGGCCAGGGTAGTTGACTTACACCTTCTAGAGCACGTTGGGTGGCACAGGATACATGCGGACGTGCATTGTCCTGTTGGAACAGCAAGTTCCCTTGCCGGTCTAGGAATGGTAGAACGATGGGTTCGATGACGGTTTGGATGTACCGTGCACTATTCAGTGTCCCCCGACGATCACCAGAGGTGTACGGCCAGTGTAGGAGATCGCTCCCCACACCATGATGCCGGGTGTTGGCCCTGTGTGCCTCGGTCGTATGCAGTCCTGATTGTGGCGCTCACCTGCACAGCGCCAAACACGCATACGACCATCATTGGCACCAAGGCAGAAGCGACTCTCATCGCTGAAGACGACACGTCTCCATTCGTCCCTCCATTCACGCCTGTCGCGACACCACTGGAGGCGGGCTGCACGATGTTGGGGCGTGAGCGGAAGACGGCCTAACGGTGTGCGGGACCGTAGCCCAGCTTCATGGAGACGGTTGCGAATGGTCCTCGCCGATACCCCACGAGCAACAGTGTCCCTAATTTGCTGGGAAGTGGCGGTGCGGTCCCCTACGGCACTGCGTAGGATCCTACGGTCTTGGCGTCCATCCGTGCGTCGCTGCGGTCCGGTCCCAGGTCGACGGGCACGTGCACCTTCCGCCGACCACTGGCGACAACATCGATGTACTGTGGAGACCTCACGCCCCACGTGTTGAGCAATTCGGCGGTACATCCACCCGGCCTCCCGCATGCCCACTATACGCCCTCGCTCAAAGTCCGTCAACTGCACATACGGTTCACGTCCACGCTATCGCGGCATGCTACCAGTGTTAAAGACTGCGATGGAGCTCCGTATGCCACGGCAAACTGGCTGACACTGACGGCGGCGGTGCACAAATGCTGCGCAGCTAGCGCCATTCGACGGCCAACACCGCGGTTCCTGGTGTGTCCGCTGTGCCGTGCGTGTGATCATTGCTTGTACAGCCCTCTCGCAGTGTCCGGAGCAAGTATGGTGGGTCTGACACACCGGTGTCAATGTGTTCTTTTTTCCATTTCCAGGAGTGTAGATGGCGAAATGTGGTGTGAGGTATCTGTGACAGATGTTAGATTCGGTACCATTCCCGTGAGAAAGACCGCCTGCATAATGCGACTGCTCTGTGATTGGCTGCTGTGTTCGGAGCAAGGGCGTCAAAACATTAAAGTATAGTTGTTATTATTAGTTAAACTACTCATTGGAATGACTTCACTTTTTAATATAAGTATCTCTCAACAGCTGACTATCAATAAGTCATTTTAGAATTATTAAGAACAATTTAAATCAAAAACAAAACGACTGACGAAATTGCAGACGAAGCACTTCGGAAGCGCTCGGGTCACGCCTTTTCTGGTATGGCGCGCGAAGTGTTTCGGGCTGTTCGTCACACTGGATTAGGCAGTCAGGAAGAACAGACATGTTGTCTGTCGTAGGATGTGTTCCTAATTTTTATTTAAGTTCCTGTTCGTCACTCTGGATAAGACAGTCGAAAAGAGCATACGTGTTGTCTGTTGTAGGATGTGTTTCCAGTTTTTATTTAAGTTCCTGTTCGTCACTCTGGATTGGGCAGTCCAGATGTACGGTTATGTTGTCCATCGCAGGATGTGTTTGCCAGTATTCAGTATTAAAAGATTCACTCCGGTAGTCATGAGGCACAGACACGTGCCACAAATAGTGTAAAGATACATTTTCGTAAACATTGTGTTTGATCATGTACTTTTCTGTATCAGAAGGTGTTGTATTAAAATCACGCAGTCTTCTCGTGTGGCTATATTAAAATACGAGAGTGGCATCCCAAAGAAGTGATACATTATTTCAGAACAGAACCTCGCTAAAAGTCAGTTTCAGCCTCAAGATACAGAACCTACGACCTGGGTGCTGTTTTCTACGCTGGGGAAATCAACTTGAAGACAGCAGGTTAGTGAACTATAACAGAACTTTCGTATTTCACACAGTGCAGTGGAAAAAACTAGGCGCCTCACGTGTACTGCATGCGCAGAACAAATGTGCTCAGTGACACGTCATTTGCAGTAATGCAAAGGAGGTAGAGGAGGATGATCGTTATTAACACCAACAATCAATTCATTCTTCCTTTCTTGCTGTACGACCCAGCCGGAACTTGGGCTTGTTACTCAGTCTCTAAAGACCTCGTCGTAGGCGGGACTTTAAATCTAAAACTTCGATTGTCTTGAAAAAAATCTATTCTTATTCAGAATATATCTTTCCCTTCACTTTTATTTTTTTATTTTTACTATCTGGATTGGGTTTATTGAACCATAATGACAACAGCTTGGTACAAATACTCTGCTTGACCACTGCAAAGGAGCAACTAACACTTGCTAAAGAACAACTGCTAATAACTACAGATCACTCGACAACTGCTATGGAACACCCGACCAATGGTAACGAAAGAAAATGTAGAGGGCGGAATGAGTTAATGTCTGCAAGACATCGTTTGAGTGCTTACGATCGTGGACGATTAGTTGGACAGCTCAAAGCCAGTAGAAGTATCACCATTGTGGCCACAATAATGAGTGTGTCACCTTGCAACAGCTACTGGTACTCGTGTCTCTGCCAGAACCAATTCGTGACGGTTAAACCAGTGTGGTTTGTATGCTTGGAAGCCCGTTAAATACAACCTACTTCAGCCAGGCCATAATCGAGAAAGGGCTCGTTGATGTAGGGAGCATGTTGGTTAGGGTCAGCCACAGCTATAAAGAGTGATGTTCTCTGACGAATACGGCTTCACTGTGGCAAGTGATTGTGACCATTAGTTAGTGTGGAGAGAGAGAGATGGGAACATGTTACACGCTACATAACGCTCATGAATGTCATCAGTATGACTAGGCTCTTTGATGTGGGCAGGCATTATGCACCAAGGTCGAACACCGTTGCATATCTTTGAACGATGTACCGTTACAATGCAGCGGTATTGCACGCAGACAAATGTAAATGTCGTGTGACTATGGCCTCCCGTCGGGTAGACCGTTCGCCGGGCGCAAGTCTTTCGATTTGACGCCACTTCGACGACTTCCGTGTCAATGGGGATGAAAATGATGATGATTAGATATCATTTATGATGATAAACACTTGTGTGCGATAGATATGTGACGTTCGTCTTTCCACCCTACGTGCGGTTACCACAAAGGTCTCCATACGAGTTGTTTGTGCTTCAGTCTGCCCAGTTTCTGCGGTCCTCCTTATTCATTTTCATCTCTAACACTCTGAACAACATAGCAGGTATATTCATAAACAGCCTCTATCTCAAAATCGTTTTTTGGGTCGGATACCAGACTGTGGAACGAGTTCCCCCAAAGTCTTAGACAAATTACACACACACAAAACTGCGTGTGGAGTATGTGACAACTTTTACGCAGGGGAGACTGCAGGATCTTTTGGGATAAGGTTTCAGGATCCCACTCAAGTGAAAAGTAATAAAACCGCTTTTTGTGTACAGACAAGTAAATTCTTCATAAGTTTCTATTAAAGAAATATAAAAGAAATGATGAAGTCCGAAGTAGATAGGATATAAAAGGTTGTAACCTTCCCGTATAAAATAAAAAAATCATTTTTTTTGTTATATCCTAACTCATGAAAACTGATAAATTTTGACGTAAGCAGCGCTATGCCATGGCCTTGTGAAATCAATCTGAATCTGTCCGTGAGAAATAAACTGAAAAATTCTTATCTCATGATGGTGTCGCCGGATACCGCTGTCTATATATCCGCTCGTAAATGGCACAGCTTAGTGCAATGCTGGACAACATTTGTCTGAGACCTGAATTATTAGAAAAAACTGGCTTTGCTGCACAGCTGGTCGTTTGATTACTAAAGAACACATGACTATGATCTCAGAAAATTTCTGAAATATTTAAATTTAAATAAATGTATGGATCGGGACTGGAAAAAACTCAAGGCAAATTTATTCCTTCCTTTTTTTGTTGACTGGTAAAAATTTTATTCTGAAAATCTTCTACATTATTGATAAAGATCTGCAATCCATTATATGAAAAAAATGACTACGCACATGCAAATATAAATAGTAAAATTTTCCTTACATTTCATGGCTATGAACTGCGCTGTACCAGCGACAGACTACAACTGCACTGTAGCAGCGAGCGACTGCAACTGCTCTGTAGCAGCGAGCGAATGCAACTGCCGAGACTGCTCTGACCTGCGACTCTATTGCAGCAAATATATTTTCTGTCGCAGGCAGCGCATGAGCAATACATCGAAATTACATTTGCTCCACAAGGTGGTGAGCCCATTACAAGGTGGACTAGTAATCGCAAGAAAAGATTTTCTGAAAAAATGTAATATAAATTTAGGTAAACATATTCTTGAAAGCAGTTTACGGTGCCTCTACATTTCCCTGCATCTTAATTTTTTTCCAGCTTACACTACAGAACTTCAATTTACTCTTGACTTGGACGCAGCGTCCACTGCAAATGTTTTAGAACTTTATTAAATCCAAACAACTACCTTTCGCTTTTCACTGGTAATCCATGCACTTCAAAACTTCCAACATGTCAAAATCCAATTCCCCTTAGTGCTAAAGCATGGCAGTACTTTATAATGAATCAAAAAGTATAGTTTTAATAATCAAAACACGCCTATTTTTCCTATCCTATTGTTAGGCACAAAAATTTTAAATCTACCCAACTTCTACTTTCGTTATCATCGCAGCACAGTGGAAGCTATATTTTTCTTTTTTTTTCTTCTTTTCACTTATCCGTACGTGTATAAACTTAAAGTGTTTGATGTCCTTTTATCAGAAATATTTAACCACCTATTATATCATACAATTTTATTGATAATATCAGTTTCAGATCAACTACAAAAAGAACAGCGTACGGTACAGAGCAGGAGAGAATAGAAGCTTTCGAAACATTCGCTGAAGTGACAGAAGTCATGGGATACCTCCTAATAAATCGGGCCTCCTCTTACCCGACTTAGTGAATCCAATCGATGTGGTATGGATTCAACAAGTTCCCTGCAGAAATACTGAGCCATGTTGCCTCTACAGCTGTCCATGGTTGCGAAAGTGTTGCCGATGTAGGATTTTGTGTACGAACTGACCTCTCGATTAAGTCACATAAATGTTCGATGGGATTCATTTCGGGTGACTTGGGTGATCAAATCATTCGCTCGAAATGTTCAAAATGTTCTTCAAACCTATCGCGAGCTACTGTGGCCCGGTGACATGGCGCACTGTTAGCCACAAAAATTCCATCTTTGTTTGGGAACAAGATCTCCATCAATTGTTGGAAATTGTCTCTAGGTAGCAGAAAATAACCGTTTCCAATCAACGATCGGTTCAGCTTGACCAGAGGACCCAGTCCATTTCATGTGAACACTGCCCACACCATTATGGAGTCACCACCAGCCCGCACAGTGCCTTGTTGACAGCTTGGGTCCACGATTTCGTGGGGTGTGCACCACACTCGAACCCTACCAACAGCTTTTAGCAACTGACTCATCTGGCCGGGCCACGGTTTTCTAGTCGTGTAGGGTCCTGTAGATATGGTCACTAGCCCAGGAGAGGCGCTGCAGGCGATGTCTTGGTGTTAGCGAAGGCACTTGCGGCGGTCGTCTGGTGCCATAGTCCATTAACGCCAAATTTAGCCACACTTTACTAACAGATACGTTCGTCGTACGTCCCGCACTGATTTCTGCAGTTATTTCACGCAGTGTTGCTCAGGTTAGGTTAGGTTAGGTTAAGCATTGCGTAGTCCATGCTAAGAAGGAATGCCTGAAATCTGATATTTCCGGCACCCTCTTGACACTGTGGATCTCTGAATATTGAATTTCCTAACGATTTCAGAAATGGAATGTCCCATGCTTCTAGCACCAACTACCATCAGGTGTTCAGAGTTTGTTAATTCTCGTCGTGCGGCATTAATCACGTCGGACATCATTGGACATGATTCCGTACAAACAACGGCTCCGCCATTGTACCTTGCGCAAGCGGTACTACCGTCATCTGTATAAGTGCATATTGCTATCCAATGGCTTTTGTCACCTTAGTGTATAAGAGATGGCGAAACAAAGAAAACTCATGCTTCAGAATGTGCATTCAACAGTTTAATTTTCTGTCACCCAATTTCGGCGTGAAAACGTCCATTTGCTCGTCTTTTGAACTTCCTTGTGCGCCAGGATATCGTCAGTCTTGAATTGCTAATAATGCTTAAAGAGTAACTGACGCTACAACGGATTGATCATGCCTGTATGCGTTTGTCGCGATGTACTTGTTTTGCCTGTGACGTCATGGTACCAGTGTAGGCCCAGGTGTGTGACTATTGCGAATAAGCTTTGTATAAACTGCTGTTGATAATAATAAGGGCGTGGTCCATGGAATTCTTCAATTCCTAACGTTTCGTCCAATACTACGTTGGACATCTTCAGAGGTATGGCTGGTCCCGCTGAGTCCTGCTCACTGTCGGCGGGACCAGCCATACCTGTGAAGATGTCCAACGTAGTATTGGACGAAACGTTAGGAATTGAAGAATTCCATGGACCACGGCCTTATAACCCTGAAGAACTATCAACAACAGTACCATACGGTCGTGAAAGCCTTCTTTATATAAAATGGTGTAGCATGTGAACTCATTTAGCTGGAACATTTGATTCGGATGTCATTTGACGGGTTTGCGGAGCGCTACCAGGACCCAAAGTAAAACTATAAAAAATATTCGCTCGAATATAACTGAAAATTTATTTTAAACTCAAAACTGCAAAATAATCAGATATTGTCTCCTTCACGTCCAGTGTCGAGCGAATGCGACAGCTTCGGTAGCGTTGAAAAGAAAATAAAAAGTCGCAAAGCGATTACGTAGCTACCCCATCGGGCACACCACCCTCCAGTATTATAACATGTCCTGTATTATATCATGTCACATATCGTATCATGTACGCCTGTGATCTGCTTCAGGCGGTTGTTTATTTTATGAAAGATGCACTGCTAATGACGCAGACCTCATCGGCTAGGATGTAGCACACGCCGGTAAATATCCCACGATAAACGGACTTGACTTCATGAGCCCACAGGCTCATGCTATATGAGATAACTTTTGATTTATCCGTTCTGTAGCCATTGTACTACTCTGCGTAACCATTGCATTGGAGAGAATGATAATTAATTAACATATTATTACGAAAGTTTGTTACGATTTTATTCCTGCGTTTTTTAATTCCGTTTGAATTTTTAAATTTGAAAACTTTTTAGAGTTTTATACATCCCTGACATTGTCAGTCTGCAATCAGTGATAACTGAAGAAAACTTCACAAGCTGAGATGGCTAAAAAAGTATTTAACTGGATGACTGGTTTCGACAGAGCTATGCTGTCATCACCGGATCTTATGCTTTGAAATCTTTATAAGATATTGTCGATCAGTGTTACAAGTCGGTTCACCTAGCGTATGCACTTCCCACTACCATTAAGATCGATACATAGCGACATGTCAAATCTAAAAGTATTAAACACAAACCTAAATATAACACTTGTAATCGGCGCAATATAGTTACGTTCATGTTTGTGAATCATACTTTTATATTTTAGATGCTGATGTGTGGTGATCGTCATGGTAGTGAGAAGAGCATATGCAGAATAAAGCAACTTCCACCACTGGTCGACAATATGTTGCTAAAGTTTCAAAGCATAAGATCCGATGCTGTCAGCATAGCTCCGACGAATCTAGTCACCAGATAGGATGCTTTTTTAGCGATGTTGCTTGTCAAATTTTCTTCAGTTATCACGTTTTCAGATTTCTCTTTCCTAATGGGCGTCTTTACCGTGTGACTCGCAAGTCTTTATGTAAAAATGAGCATCCGTGTAAGACACCAGGTAAGTGGGAAGAGCACATCCAGAAAGGATAGCGCACATTTTCCAAATCGCATATGAAAAATCCTAACCCCATGAACCATGGACCTTGCCGTTGGTGGGTAGACTTGCGTGCCTCAACGATACAGATGGCCGTACCGTAGATGCAACCACAACGGAGGAGTATCTGTTGAGAGGTCAGACAAACGTGTGGTTCCTGAAGAGGGGCAGCAGCCTTTTCAGTAGTTGCAGGGGCAGCAGTCTGGATGATTGACTGATGTGGCCTTGTAACACTAACCAAAATGGCCTCGCTGTTCCGGTACTGCGAACGGCTGAAAGCAAGGGGAAACTACAGCCGTAATTTTTCCCGAGGGCATGCAACTTCACTGTATGATTAAATGATGATGGCGTCCTCTTGGGTAAAATATTCCGGAGGTAAAATAGTTCCCCATTCGAATCTCCGGGCGGGGACTACTCAAGAGGACGTTTATATCAGGAGAAAGAAAATTTGCGTTCTACGGATCGGAGCGTGGAATGTCAGATCCCTTAATCGGGTAGGTAGGTTAGAAAATTTAAAAATCGAAATGCATAGGTTAAAGTTAGATATGGTGGGAATTAGTGAAGTTCGGTGGCAGGAGGAAAAAGACTTTTGGTCAAGTGAATACAGGGTTATAAATACAAAATCAAATAGTGGTAATGCAGGAGTAGGTTTAATAATGAATAAAAAAAAATAGGTGTACCGGTAAGCTACTACAAACAGCATAGTGAACGCATTATTGTGGCCAAGATAGACACGAAACCCACGCCTACTACAGTAGTACAAGTTTATATGCCAACTAGCTCAGCAGATGACGAAGAAATTGATGAAATGTATGATGAGATAAAAGAAATTATTCAGGTAGTAAAGGGAGACGAAAATTTAATAGTCATGGGTGACCGGTATTCGTCAGTAGGAAAAGGGAGAGAAGGAAACATAGTAGGCGAATAGGGACTGTGGCTAAGAAATGACAGAGGAAGCCGCCTGGTAGAATTTTGCGCAGAGCATAACTTAATCATAGCTAATACTTGGTTTACGAATCATGAAAGAAGGTTGTATACATGGAAGAACCCTGGAGATACTAAAAGGTATCAGATAGACTATATAATGGTAAGACGGAGATTTAGGAACCAGGTTTTAAACTGTAAGACATTTCCAGGGGCAGATGTGGACTCTGACCACAATCTATTGGTTATGAACTGTAAATTAAAACTGAAGAAACTGCAAAAAGGTGGGAATTTAAGGAGTTGGGACCTGCATAAACTGAAAGAACCAGAGGGATGAAATAGTGAAGGCAGCAGAGGATCAAATAGGTAAAAATACGAGGGCTAGTAGAAACCCTTTGATAACAGAAGTAATATTGAATTTAATTGATGAAAGGAGAAAATATAATAATGCAGTAAATGAAGCAGGCAAAAAGGAATACAAACGTCTCAAAAATGAGATCGACAGGAAGTGCAAAATGGCTAAGCAGGGATATCTAGAGGACAAATGTAAGGATGTAGAGGCTTATCTCACTAGGGGTAAGATAGATACTGCCTACAGGAAAATTAAAGAGACCTATGGAGAAAAGAGAGCCACTTGTATGAATATCAAGAGCTCAGATGGAAACCCAGTTCTAAGCAAAGAAGGGAAAACAGAAGGATGGAAGGAGTATATAGAGGGCCTATACAAGGGCGATGTACTTGAGGACAATATTATGGAAATGGAAGAGGATGTAGATGAAGATGAAATGGGAGATACGATATTGCGTGAAGAGTTTGACAGAGCACTGAAAGACCTGAGTAGAAACAAGGCCCTGGGAGTAGACAACATTCCTTGGGAACTACTGACGGCCTTGGGAGAGCCAGTCCTGACAAAACTCTACCATCTGGTGAGCTAGATGTATGAAAGAGGCGAAATGCCCTCAGACTTCAAGAAGAATATAATAATTCCAATCCCAAAGAAAGCAGGTGTTGACAGATGTGAAAATTACCGAACTATTAGTTTAATAAGTCACGTCTGCAAAATACTAACACGAGTTCTTAACAGACGAATGGAAAAACTGATAGAAGCCGACCTCAGGGAAGATCAGTTTGGATTTCGTAGAAATGTTGGAACGCGTGAGGCAATACTGACCCTACGACTTATCTTAGAAGAAAGATTAAGGAAAGTCAAACCTACAATTCTAGCATTTGTAGATTTAGAGAAAGCTTTTGACAATGTTGGCTGGAATACTCTCTTTCAAATTCTGAAGGTGGCAGGGGTAAAATACAGGGAGCGGAAGGCTATTTATAATTTGTACAGAAAGCAGATGGCAGTTATAAGAGTCAAGGGATATGAAAGGGTACCAGTGTTTGGGAAGGGAGTGAGATAGGGTTGTAACCTATCCCCGATGTTATTCAATCTGTATATTGAGCAAGCAATAAAGGAAACAAAAGAAAAGTTCGGAATAGGTATTAAAATCCATGGAGAATAAATAAAAAAACTTTGAGGTTCGCCGATGACATTGTAATTCTGTCAGAGACAGCAAAGGACTTAGAAGAGCAGTTGAACGGAATGGACAGTGTCTTGAAAGGAGGATATAAGATGAACATCAACAAAAGCAAAACGAGGATAATGGGATGTAGTCGAATTAAGTCGGGTGACGCTGAGGGAATTAGATTAGGAAATCAGACACTTAAAGCAGTAAAGGAGTTTTGCTATTTGGGGAGCAAAATAACTGATGATGGTAGGAGTAGAGAGGATATAAAATGTAGACTGGCAATGGGAAGGGAAAGAAGAAAAAATTGTTAACATCGAGTATAGATTTAAATGTCGGGAAGTTGTTTCTGAAAGTATTTTGTAGTGTAGCCATGTGCGGAAGTGAAACATGGACGATAAATAGTTTAGACAGGAACAGAATAGAAGCTTTTGAAATGTGGTGTTACAGAAGAATGCTGTAGATAGGTAGATCACATAACTAATGAGGAGGTATTGAAAAGAATTGGGGAGAAGAGGAGCTTGTGGCACAACTTGACAAGAAGAAGAGATCGGTTGGTAGGACATGTTCTGAGGCATCAAGGGATCACCAATTTAGTATTGGAGGGCAGCGTGGAGGGTAAAAATCGTAGAGGGAGACCAAGAGATGAATACACTAAGCAGATTCAGAAGGATGTAGGATGCAGTAGGTACTGGGAGATGAAGAAGCTTGATAGATAGAGTAGCATGGAGAGCTGCATCAAACCAGTCCTGGACTGAAGACCGGAACAACGAACAACAACAACATATGTAAAGTGCCGTGGTTTTTTTTTTGATACGGTGGGTCACCGTCCGGGTCTGCCGAGTGCTGTTGGCAGGCGGAATACATTCAGAGCTTGTAAAGCCCATTGAGGAGCTAATTTGTTCGGGAAACCATATACTTTTTTCGATTGGTCATCTAATTGTGTACCAGGATAAGGTCACGAGTAACAAGTTTTTTAATGGAAAACCTTCGTCTCTAACGATAACACGAGGCAGTCAAACTCTCTTGCCTGGTAATTGTTTTGTGCTTGATATAATCAAAGCATTCGTTTCCATCTGCTGTGAAAATCGTGCCTCGTGTCTCTGCTGCAATGCAGTGCGCTTTAACCTTTCACGTGTGGTCGGGATAGATTTCGTCGAGATGCCTCCGCATGGAGATGCTTCCGCATGCGGAAGTGAGCTCGAGTACTAGCATGTACCATGTGAGAAATGTAACTCGCACGCAGGCACTCCCAGTTATGATCGCTGGCAATTGGCGGCAGTCAGGAGACTACTTGCCGTAGTGATTACCAAGCAGCACTGCAGCGTACTGTTAACCGATGTTGATTGGCGTCTGGTTTGTCAGTGAGCTGTGCTGTGTTTTGTTGCGTTATTTTCAATGTGATTTTTTTCGAAATGTGAGGTGATGCGGTTGCAGGCCCATCTTGGGGATTACATTCCAGTTCAGTTCGGAAGAGGAAGTCGGTTATCAGGACCTCGTGGAGGGTCAAACCACAGGTTTATATTAGCTGCACTGCGTCTCCCCATCCCCTTCCCCCACCTCTACCGCAGCACACCATATCCTCTCTACCCACAACCCGCAACTCCCACTAACAAGACAGATATGGGGAAAACCGACCGGTTAAAATCAATGCCACATCTTAGTTCTGAATAATAGATATTTTTCGTTATTTGATCTCAATTATAACAGTTTTTTTTCATTTTTTGCTAATAACCGGGTAAAAAAACCGTGCAGGAAGCGCAAATATGCTTGACCTTTCAAACTTTGGATAAATGGCTTGTCCCACGAGGCAGTTCTCAATAGTACCCGCCCACACACTGATGCTCAGCCGGTGCTGATGGTTCAGTATCACCATGTCATTAAAACACTAGTACACATGAAACATTCCCAGTTGCCTGGCGTGTTATCACGTGTGGTTTCAACCACTGAACCCTACGGTGTCAAGGATCTTTTATCTCCACCTTCATATGAAGGGTTTATTTCAATAGTGGTACAAGTCCATTACCTCCACTTTTCTGCCTATAATGCTTCTGAAATTAATAATCCAAACGAACAGAAAGAAAGGTTCATCTCTAGCAACAAGCCATATGCTTGAATATTTCTGGTATCTCACTTGCAGATTTTTAGTGCTCATTTACCGTTAGGACTCTGTGTCTCAAACTGAACAAAAATGGACTTCTTGCACTATCGAAATAAGCCCTTCATATGTACCTGTCTTCGAACACATTTCCGATCTCACGGCCATATTACCCTTTATTGCTCCTTATCCACTCTGTTCTCGTTTCCTGAAGTTTCCCCTTCAGTTAGAAAAACCAGCCTGTACATGATGTATCACATTTGATAGTGAAAAATGAGCCGCGCGAAAGCATACTACAATAGGAACAAAATAGTTGCAGTAAACACGGGTGCACAAGGCAGCCGTTTGCGAGACAGCGGCGAATGTGTGCTTACTAGCCGCCACTGACTTCAGTATGAAATATCGTCCGAGTTTGTACGAAACTATTTGAAGCGTAAACTATTCAGACGAGCCACCATTTAATTAGGCTTCAAGTGTACGTAGCTCAACATGTTAATGAGTCACCATAGCAGCAACGTATCTTATTGAATGTTTGATTAAGGGTACTAGGTGAATATTTCAATGGGTAACACAATCTTCCATCTTAATGGACGACACAGTCTTCCATTTCTGTGGCGAGATTGCTTGAAGGTGTTTCCCTTGCGCGGGTCGATCAAGATTTCTCTTAGAAGTGAAGTGTACAACACTCCCATTGACGCGGTTGAAGTACTAGTGCAAAGCAGTGAACTGTAGAGTCTTTTTAATCTTTACTAGATCCTCTGAGCGTATCTGATAGGCACGCCGTTGTGACCGACTGCCTCTAGACGATTCATCCCGCATCCCGGAACCGCGCTGCTGTTACGGTCGCAGGTTCGAATACTGCCTCGGGCATGGATGTGTGTGATGTCCTTAGGTTAGTTAGGTTTAAGTAGTTATTTCGGAAAGGCATCATCCACACAATTCCGAAGACGGCAAGAGCTGACAAGTGCGAGAATTATCGCACAGTCAGCTTAACAGCTCATGCATCGAAGATGCTTACAAGAATAATATACAGAAGAATGGAAAAGGAAATGGAGAATGCGCTAGGTGACGATCAGTTTAGCTTTATGAAAAGTAAAGGCACGAGAGAGGCAATTCTGATGTTACGGCTAATAATGGAAGCAAGGCCAAAGAAAAATCAAGACACGTTCATAGGATTTGTCGACCTGGAAAAAGCGTTCGACAATATAAAATGGTGCAAGCTGTTCAAGATTCTGAAAAAAGTAGGGGTAAGCTATAGGGAGAGACGGGTCATATACAATATGTACAACAACCAAGATGGAATAATAAGAGTGAACGATCAAGAACGAAGTGCTCGTATTAAGAAGGGAGTAAGGCAAGGCTGTAGCCTTTCGCCACTACTCTTCAATCTGTACATCGAGGAAGCAATGATGGAAATAAAAGAAAGGTTCAGGAGTGGAATTAAAATACAAGGTGAAAGGATATCAATGATACGATTTGCTGATGACATTGCTATCCTGAGTGAAAGTGAAGAAGAATTAAATGATCTGCAGAACGGAATGAACAGTCTAATGAGTACACAGTGTGGTTTGAGGGTAAATCGGAGAAAGACGAAGGTAATGAGAAGTAGTAGAAATGAGAACAGCGAGAAACTTAACATCAGGACTGATGGTCACGAAGTCAATGAAGTTAAGAAATTCTGCTACCTAGGCAGTAAAATAACCAATGACGGACGGAGCAAGGAGGACATCAAAAGCAGACTCGCTATGGCAAAAAAGTCATTTCTGGCCAAGAGAAGTCTAATAATATCAAATACCGACCTTAATTTGACGAAGAAATTTCTGAGGATGTACGTCTGGAGTACAGCATTGTATGGTAGTGAAACATGGACTGTGGGAAAACCGGAACAGAAGAGAATCGAAGCATTTGAGATGTGGTGCTATAGACAAATGTTGAAAATTAGGTGGACTGATAAGGTAAAGAATGAGGAGGTTCTACGCAGAATCGGAGAGGGAAGGAATATGTGGAAAACACTGATAAGGAGAAGGGACAGGATGATAGGACATCTGCTAAGACATGAGGGAATAACTTCCATGGTACTAGAGGGAGCTGTAGAGGACAAAAACTGTAGAGGAAGACAGAGTTTGGAATACGTCAAACAAATAATTGAGGACGTAGGTTGCAAGTGTTACTCTGAGCTGAAGAGGTTAGCACAGAAAAGGAATTCGTGGCCGGCCGCATCAAACCAGTCAGTAAACTGATGACCAAAAAAAAGTTCTAGGGGACTGATGACCTCAGATGTTAAATCCCATAGTGCTTAGAGCCATTTGAACCATTTGGTATCTGACAGAATTCGAAATTGCAGTATTGCAGCCAAATCCAAGGACAACACGTGTAACACATCGACATCTACATCATACTCCGCAATCCACCGAATGGCGTGTGGCGGAGAGTACTTTTTCTACCACCAACTGAGCCCTTCAACCCTGTTCCACTCGCGAATAGCGCGTGGGAAGAATTACTGTCGGTACCCTCTGTAATGGCTCTAATTTCTCGAATTTCCTCCTCATGGTCATTAGGCGAGACGTATGTAGGGGAAGTTTATGTTGTCCGACTCGTCCCGGAAAGTACTCTCTCGAAATTTCAATAGTAAACTCTCCATGATGCACAACCCATCGCTCGTGACCTCTCCCAATGGAGTTTGTTGTGTATCTCCGTATCGCTCTCGTTCCGATTAGACGATCCCGTGGCCGGCCGTAGTGGCTGTGCGGTTCTAGGCGCGTCAGTCTGAAACCGCGTGACCGCTACGGTCGCAGGTTCGAATCCTGCCTCGGGCATGGATGTGTGTGATGTTCTTAGGTTAGTTAGGTTTAAGTAGTTCTAAGTTCTAGGGGACTGATGACCACAGATGTTGAGTCCCATAGTGCTCAGAGCCGATCCCGTGACGAAACATGCCGCTCTTCGTTGGATCTCCTATCTCTTCTATCAATCGTACCTGACAGGTATCCCAAACAGATGAACAATACTCAAGAATGGGTCGATCGAGAGCCTTATAAGCCACTTCCTTCGTGGATGAGCTAAATTTCCTTAAGGTTCTTTCTATGAATCTGGCATCTGTTTTTCCCTCTATTTGTTTTATTTGGTCATTCCACTGAAGGTCGCTCCGGATAGTTATTGCTAGATATTTCACGGCAGATACTGTTTCCAGCGTTTTGTCATTAATAGCGTAAGAAGCGAACGCCGACTCCTCCTAAAATAACGTGCATTTCTTTTCTTATGTATGTGCAATATTGTACATTTACGAGGGTCGTCCACAAAGTAAGTTTCGTTTCTATTTCTATTCGCGGCAGCGCTACGATCGCAGTTCCGAGCATGCGCGACAGTTACTCTGACTCAAGGAGAAGACATGTTCGCCATTTTCAGATCGCTGCTGCCGACGTGTGCTTTGTAGTGCTTCTTTCTAATGTCAGCAGCAATTGCAAATGCCGCCACGTGTGAAATGAGATCTGTGATTCGTTTTCTAAATGCAAAGAAAGTTAAACCAAAGGAAATTCACAGGCAAATCTGCAAGATTTACGGACAAAAATCCTATGAGTGATTCAATGGTTAGATGATGGGTCAGACTATTCAATGAAGGACGTGATCAAGTGTACGATGAAAAACGAAGTGGACGCCCGTCTGTGGTTATTGTGTTGATGTACCTTGATCAGGTACGAATGTGCAGAAATCGTAACGGGCTGAAGTACTATCGCGTGTTATGGGCGAAATTTGTGCCCAGTTAGATGGTTCCTCAATCGAAAACTTGACATTTGAAATATATTAGTTCTAACTAGGACAATATTTCATACTGAAGTCGATAACCACACTTTTGCAATCATCCCACAAACGGCCCTTCTTCGAATCCATGTTGCTCAGAACATTTTTGATTCTATTATCGTGTATTTTCACCAATGTCAGTTTTTGCTATGAATTATGATACAACATGTATACAGCACACAACAGATCTTACAGCAGGAATTCGGGAAGACGACGGTTCAAACCCGCCTCCGGCCATCCAGGTTTACGATTCCCTTTATTTCCCAAAGTCGCTCCATGCGAATGCCGGAATGGTTTCTTTGAAAGGGCACTGCCAGTTTTCTTCCTTGACACAATCCGAGCTTCTACTGCGTTTCTAATGATCTCGATGTCGATGGGACGTTAAACCCAGTATTCATTCCTTTTTACGGCAGGTCACCTTTACCCTTTTTTTATGTACGAGATGTGTGAGAAAAGTAGTGAGAAACGTAACAATGCGAGCGATATGGCAACGCTGTGATCTCCAATTTGTGTAGACCTATGGGTTCATCCTTTCCAGATGCCCAGTCTGAGTTTCAGTTCTGTACAGCCGTCACTTGTTTTTTTCAGAGCGCCATTAATGAAGATGTATTTTTGTTGTGTTTTATGAAAATGGAATAACGAAATTTAGGACAACGTTATGCCTTCACGATTTCTGTTAAACTCGAGGAATCGACGAGTGTACTCTTTGAAGAGTTGAAATAGGCCTATGGGAAACATTCCTAATCAAGAGCGCAAGTTTCGATGGCACAAATCATTTTTGAAAGGCCGAGAATACGTTGAAGATGAAACTCGCTCAGGCAGGTCTTCAGCTTCAAAAATCAACGAAAACGTCGAACATGTGCTTGCGCTTGTGAGATCTGACCGACGTTTAACAATGAGAATGATGCGTGACCTGTCAGACTTAAACACTTGACTAAACTTTTGCACAGGCGATAGGTTTGTTCCTAAATGGTGTGGAAAACCTTCACAATTGAGAGGCTTGCCAATGACCATGAATGGTTCAGTCGTGTGATCACAGTTGATGAATACTGGATTTTTGAGTATGATCCTCAGAGAAAGCGGCAAAGTGAGGAGCGGCACGCTGAGACATCTCCTCGACCGAAGACAGCCCGAATGAGCGAATAGAAGATCAAAACAGTGCTGATTCGCTTTTTTGTCGTTAGGGCATCGAGCATAAGAAATTTGATCCTCCAGCGCAAAGTGTCAATCGACTGATTTACAAAGATGTCCTTGAAAGGTCCAAGAAAAAGGTGATCGCGTGAGATCGAACACTGCAGACAAATGGATTTTGCATCATGGCAACGCCCCATGTCACACAGCTAATTCCATCACGGAATTTTTTTACCTCAAAAGGCATTCCTGTTTTCAAAAGCCCCTTGTTCACACTGTCTGAGTCCTCGTGACTCTTTCCTTTTCCCGAGATTGAAAAAATCATAAAAGGATGTAATTTCTGCACTGTGGAGAACATTTGAAAGAATGTGACCGACATGTTAATGACCATACCAATCTTGGAAGCAGCACTGAAGCGGTGCATAAATGCCGAAATGAACTGCTTTGAAGGGTTCGATATTTTCGTTTCAAAAATACAAAAACTTTTGTAGATAAAAAATCAATCTTATTATCGTCCTCAAGCACCTGTATGGCTAATCCATTACAAATTACTTTCGAATCATAATACTAAAGATTTGATTTTGTACTGTTACCAACCGGCTCATCGTTGACAGAGAGAAATTGGATGTACAAATCTGTGTCCAGACATGGTGACACTTTAGTACGATGTTTTTTACTACTTATTAAAAGCAAGTTATCTTTGCCCAGTACCGAGCGGGATGGCGCAATGGCTAGCACACTAGACTCGCATTCGGAAGGACGTCGGTTCAGTCCCGCGTCCGGCTATTCTGATTTAGGTTTTCCGTGATTTCCCTAAATCGGTCCAGGCAAATGCCGGGATGGTTCTTTTGAAAGGGCACGGCCGACTTCCTTCCCCGTCATTCCCTAATCCGATGAGACCGATGACCTCGCTGTCTGGTCTCCTTCCCCAAACAACCCAACCCCCAACCCCATCTTTGCCCAGTTGGTTGCTTTGCGAAAGTGGATAATGATCACTGATATTTTCCGTTATTTTCCCCTTTTCATAGTATTATGATGTCTTCCACAAATATGATTGTGAGATGAGCATCCACGTTTAACCGTAGAGTGATGATGTTCATAAGGAACAGAAGTGGTCCCAATACTGATCCTTAAGGTACACCATATTTAATTTGATTATACTCTGACAAGTGCTCAGAAATAGTTTTAAGGTTGACAGCATACTTGAAGATGACTGCTGGTTTACGATTACCGGGGAAGGAACTGATTTAACTGTTGGGCAGATTTCGAATGCCATATTTTTCAAACTTCTGTAGCAGAAACTTTTGATCCATGTAAAAAGCTTTCGATAGGTCAATAAATACTCCTATTGATTGCTGCTCCTTGTATGTCAGGCTTAGTATACAATGTATGCACTCATAAATGGCAGTTGTCGTTGACTAATTGTGCTTTTCAGTACTCACTCTCCCGCCCGCTCCCCCCCCCCCCTCCCCATCTGATAGGGGGTTACTTCTCCTTATTATAGTCATTAGCTTACTTTTTCCAAATTTAATAAGAGCTGTCATTCATTACACCAGGTGAAAATTTGGTCGAAGTCCTTCTGCTGTTCGCTACGATCGTCCAACGACGTTACTGTGTTGTATTCAACAGCATCATCAGCCAACTATCTTATAGTTTGACCATCGCACAGAGTCCCGTATGGACGACACAGTTATAGGCATCCCTGGCGTACAGATACAACTGGAAGAGCTGAAAACAAATAAGTCACCAGGTCTGGATGGAATCCCGATTAGGTTTTACAAAGAGGATTGTATGGCATTTGGTCCTTACTTAGCCTGCATTTATCGCGAGTCTCTCACCCAGCACAAAGTCCCTAGCAACTGGAAAAAAACGCAGTTGACTCCTAAATATAAGAAGGGTAAAAGAACTGACCTTAAAAGTTACAGACCAATATTCCTAACAGCAGTTTGCTGCAGAATTCTAGAACATATTCTGAATTCGAATATAATAAACTGAAACGTCCCCTTAGGAAAATTATACATGACTGTGCTTAAACTGACACACAATATTTTTTTTTTGCGCAACGCAATCTGACTTTCAAAAATCCCTACCAAAAAAAAAGCCCTGACTAACATTAACCTATACGTTTCACAGATCGCTTACCTAACAAAAATCTTGGTTACTCGAACTACTGCAATACAGCGAGCGCCACTACTGCCAGCTAAATAAAAGATTCAAACTACAGAAGACACTAACTACTGATAAGGATAGTTAGCAAATGAAAGATTTTAATAGAGAACAAACAATGTATTTACCTTAATAGTCATAATATATATAGCAGTTCATGACATCCATTCTTACAAATTTCACAACTCCGCCATCTGTCTCCCCACATCCACCACTGCTGGCGGCTCACCTGCAACTGCGCAACGTTACGTGCTGTTAACATCCAGCTGCCCAACACTACAATGGCGAGTATTACAACAATGGCAACCAGCCACAGACTGCACGCAGCACAGCCAGTGATTTTCTACAGAGAACTACGTGGCGTTACCAATATAAAAAACCTAAACAGCCTACTTACAAAACTTCCTACAGACCGCAAAGCTTACGTCCACGTATTAGCAAGGTTTTAGAAGGCATCGCTCTTGTGAAACCCAGTTTGCGTTTCTCACACGAAGTACCGCAGACTATGGATGAAGGGCAACAGGCAGATTCTATATTTCTAGATTTCCGAAAAGCATTTGACACGGTGTCCCATTGAAGACTGTTAACGAAGGTACAAACACTCGGAATAGGTTCCCAGGTATGTGGGTGGCTAGAAGAATTCTTAAGTAATAATTCTTAAGTAACACAACTGTGTATGTTGTCCTCGACGACAAGTGTTCATCAGAGCCAAGGGTATCTTCAAGAGAGCTGCAGGGAGAAGCGGTAGGGCAGCTATTATTTTCTTTATACATAACTGATCTGGCGGACAGGATGGTCACTTCTGCAGTTGTTGGCTGATGATGCTGAGCAGCACGGGAAGGTGTTGAAGAGGAGAGATTGTAGGATGTTACAAGTCGACTTACACAAAATTTCCAGTTGGTATAATGAATGGCTGCTGGCTCTAAATGTAGAAAAATGTAAATGCGGACGAGTAACAAAAACAAACCCGTAATTTCTGGATACAGGATTAGTAGAGTCATACTTGAAACTGTCACCTCGTTTGAATATCTAGACGTAAAGTTGAAAAGCGACATGAAATGGAACGAGCATGTGAGAACTGCGGTAGGACAGGCGTGTGGTCGACATCGGTTAATTGAGAGAATTTTTGGATAGTGTGATTTCTTTGTAAAGGAGAGCGCATATAGGACGCTAGTGTGACCTATTCTTGAGTACTGATCCAATGTTTGAGATCCACACCCAGTCGGATTAAAGGAAGACATGGAAGCAATCCAGAGGTGGGCTGCTACATTTGTTACTTGTAGGTTCGGACAACACATAAGTGTTACGGAGATGTTTCGGGACTCAAATGAGAATCCCTGCAGGGAAGGCGACGTTCTTTTCGGGGAGCACTTTTGAGAAAATTTAGAGAAGTGGCATTTAAAACTGACAGTAGAAATATTCTGCTGCCGCCAACAAACATTTCGTGTAAGATACGAGAAATTAGGCCTTGTACGGAGGCTATATCTGTGAGCGGGACAGGAAAGGAAACTAGTACTGGTAGAGTTTACCCTCCGTCACGCACTGTACGGTGGCTTGCGGAGTATGTATGTAGCTGTAAATGTATATGGCTGCTGATCGTGTCTAATAAATAGTTTATGTATATTGAGGAAATCAGAGATCTTATTACGCTACTTTGAGGACATTGCGTCAGTAGTTGCTCCAGTAATGGTGTGATCGACCAGATGTCTTCCATTCTCTATTTTCTGACGAGGCCTCATTTGATCGTGATGGAATTTCGAACAAGGAACAGCCATGTGTAGGATGAGAAAAACTCTCATGCTGTAGTGGAGTCACGCCATCAACGACGTTTTGGTGTGAATATCTAGGCCGGCATTGTAGCCGACAATATCACTAGGCCATATCTTCTACCCGTCAGTCTGAATGGCCACCTGTATTTTAGATTCGTGCAAAAAGTCCTACCTGAGTTGTTGGAGAACGTACCTTTGGATGTTCGTGAGAGGATGTGTATACAACATGACGCTGCACCGCCTTACTTCAGTGTGGATGTCCACAACCATCTCAATGCTGTGTTTCCTGGTAGCTGGATTGGAAGCGGAGGTCCTACTCCATGGCCTGCGCGGTCACCTGACCTGAATCCGCTTATTTCCTATGTGGATATTTAAAGTCGGAGATAGAATCAGTCGCCAGAATTGCAGACGCATGTGATGTGATTCGAAGCGCGCCAGGAATATTTGTCAGGGTGTGTCTGAATCTTGTTCGCCAATTTCATGTTTAATTGAGGTTGATGTCCGTCGGTTTCAGCACATTATGTAAGATACAGTACAAATA
Organism: Schistocerca gregaria; assembly: GCF_023897955.1. NCBI lineage: Eukaryota > Metazoa > Arthropoda > Insecta > Orthoptera > Acrididae > Schistocerca > Schistocerca gregaria. The sequence continues at coordinate 405,007,834 of NC_064923.1, forward strand.
TACATTCATTGTGTTAGTGATGGTATTTGCAGTTAACTGTAACTAATGTAAATAAAAAAGCACACTGCATTGTGATTGTATTCCTATTATCTCCTTAAGTTGGCTTCTCCGACACCAGGTCACTATCTCAAACTGTTCAGTGGAACATCGTCTATGTCCTGTTAAATTTTTGCACGTCTTACGGAAACACCCTATATATGAGGTTTGGAACTTTAATAGTGGCAACTATTTATTTACAGCTCGTGCAAAATAGATGCGTGTTTCAAGGTTTTATTGACCTGCAAAGTAGTCACCAGCATTGTGTATAACCGTCGCCAACGATGTGGAAGTCGTGGGATAGTCTTTGCAGTGCCAGTTGTGTTCACAGTTCGAACGGGGAGGTCTATTGCCCGACGAATTTGTAGCAGTACTGAAGCGATTGCCGTGAAGTGTTTCCTTCAGTTTAGAAACCGACTTGAACTTACGAGGTCTTAAGTCAGGGGAGTGCAGTAGGTGGTATACCACGTAGCAGCCCCATCAGTCAAACAAAACAGTAACAGCATTGTCCTGCAAAATGATAATCAGGGCTTGCAGAAAGTATCATCACTTCCATCTCTAAGCTGGTTCAAATGGCTTTGAACATTATGCAACTTAACTTCGGAGGTCATCAGTCGCCTAGAACTTAGAACTAATTAAACCTTACTAACCTAAGGACACCACACACATCCGTGCCCGAGGCAAGATTCGAACCTGCGACCGTAACGGTCGCTCGGCTCCAGACTGTAGCGCCTAGAATCGCACGGCCACTCCGACTGGCCTCTAAGCTGGTCATAGGTTGTGTTCAAAAACGTATATATATATTTGATCCAACAGGCACTATGAATTAAAACATAAAGGAATTACAAATATTGGCCGCGATCGGGCATTGATTGAAATCAATGGAGAAAGGTGAAAATTTGTACTGGACTGCGGCTCGAACCTCAGTCTGCTGCGTACTATGCAGATGCTATGACCGCTTGCTTTTTTTTATTTTTTGAAATCTCATTTCATTCGTTGTTGTTTGTTGCATTCACTCGAGGCGAGCGTCCCATGCACCCGTTAAAGGTCGTTGTTGATACATTGACTTAGTTTGCCGGTCGGCGGTTGTAGGCGCTACAGACTGGAGCCGAGCGATCGCTACGGTCGCAGGTTCGAATCGTGCCTCGGGCATGGACGTGTGTGATGTCCTTAGATTAGTTAGGTTTAATTAGTTCTAAGTTCTAGGCGACTGACCACCAGAGAAGTTAAGTCGCATAGTGCTCAGAGCCATATGAACCGTTGACTCAGTTTTTTATTACAGAAGGCAGCTAAGCCTCTCCTCTAACCAAAAAAGATGAACTACCGTGCCGTCGTCCGCTGAGCCATCCCGACGCAGTGGTCATTGCAACTACACGAACTACCCTCGCACACTTCCCAGCAGACCCAAATTCTCCACACACTACTTATGTAGCGCCCGTCGCCCGTTACTTTCATTACTCGCGCCATTTCGCAGATGGTTGCCGTCTCGCCTGAATTTTGTATATGGTTTTTAGTCCTTCAGACATGTCCGATAGCTATACTTAAGGCGAGATTGACAAACATTTCTTCAGTGCAGATGCGCACTAGGCTCGATCTCGTATGGGAATCGGCGAAACTCTGCGAATAACGAAATTAATTGGTGAGGACCACTACGTTAGTAGTGTGTGGATAAGATGAGAATTTGGGTCTGGTGGGAGGTGTGCTAGGGTAGTCTGAGCAGTTTGCAATGACCACTCTGTCTGGATGGCCCAGCGATCAGACCATCTGCGTAGTAAGCAGGAGACACAGGTTCGAGTCCCAGTCAGGCAAAAAATTTTCAACTTTCTCCATTGACGTAAATCAATGCCCACTTCGCAACGGAAGTCTGTAATTCCTTTGTGACTGAAGCGCGAATTTTAGAGTAGCTACGTAGACTTACGTATAGATGAGGTTGGGGGCGGGAGACTGTAGCAAACTTCGACTTCCCTCAGAACCGAACCCCGGGTGGGAACGTGCTGTGTCCACACTCCGGCCCCGAGACAAAACTTCCTTGCGCGGCGGTGTCCGTGGGAGGGGCGGTCAGCCAGGTGTGACGGGCCATGGCCGGCTGCTGCCTCTTCCTGCTACCTGCTACCTGCCGCCATTGGTCGCGACGGGCCAATAGCACTGAGGCGCACCTGGCCGCAACGCGCTGCCACACGCCGGTTCCCGCGCCGCTGCTAGCCACCCACTAGGCGCGCCATTTGCATAACGTCGTGTTTTGCTTCCTCCTCCTCCTCCTCTCGGATCGGCGGAGGATTAGCGCGGCAGTTGCTGGTATTTCCCCACCCCCTCCCCCTCTCGACCGGCCCTTCCCCCGGTGCCGGCTCCATCCCACTCCAGCACGACTGCAGAGACTACAGTACTATACGTAGCTGCACAACAACTCGTGTTTTGTGAACAGGCAGTTCCGTATTTCTAGGAATCCGACGCTGTGTCTCACAGTGGACTACGATTCAGTATACACTCATACGGAGCATCTTCGCAGATACGTGACTGCCTCGAGGAGTATTAGATTACCAGTACGCAGCACGTTATATAGGACAGCAATGCGACCCTTTGCGCAAAGTCAAGTCACAAGCATTGCATGGACTCATTGTGGATGATATGGGTGTAACTGTTCTTCATGGAGTGCTCGCCACATGCTATTAAGTTCAGCACCAATTACACTGCAATACGACGAGTACTTGTAAGGACATCCGCTGCAACACATTCCAGCACCTCCTCCTGAAAATCGGACCTGCGAGTGGGCCTCATGTTGCCAAGTCCTTCATGTCATCTTTCTTCTCGTAATGAATCAGTCTCCCGCATTCGTCGATCGAGAACAATGAACAGTCGACGGATGATGCCTGTTAGGAAATCGTTCCCTGTACAGCCTTTTAGCATTGCAACGTACTTCCCCATACACAACGTATATATCAGTGAGTTCTGGGAAACTGTAAAGGTCGTTGAATCATAACATGCTCTGTCATGGGACGATGTAAATACGACATAGCCAACAAAATCATGACTTCCTAATAACCACGCTCGTCTTCCTTGTTTCCTTTCAGGAAATAAAGAATGTACATGTAAATAAGCAGCACAGCAGGTGTAAACTTGTACGCATCTTTTAGTTGTAATTAAGTTGGAAAATAACAATACTAGACAAATCGGTAGACAACTTTACTTCCATATTTCCTCAATCTTGCTTCTCCGACCTCAGATTCCCTACAAACTGATCAGTGGAGCATTCTCTATGTCCTGTTACATTTTTTTTAACACTCTTACGGAAGCGCCCTGTGTATCACATTTAAGTACTTGGCGGAGGGCTCATCGAACCAACTTCAGACAAAGGAAGGCGCTTATCGCTGAAACAACCGGTTTTCGGTTAAATAGTTTTTTTTCCTACGACATTTTAGCCAGGTTTCTGAAATAACTGATCTTCAGTTTTTTATTTCTGTTACCTCCTGTTATAAACGTAGAAATCGAACAAAGACTGAAATATTTTGACTTAGTTTCATGACACATTGCATCAAAATATTTAATTAAATAAGCAAATAAGAGAAAACTTAGTCCAGCCATTGTTCGCTGCTTTTCTCCAAAAAGAGATGATTGGTTGAACACTACAAAAAATCACCAGAATTCTTCTATTGATTCTAATTTTTTGAAACTGTGCTCAAAAATCATGTGGCAATCGAGGGTCGTACCACTATTTGGGGACTCCAAATAGTCAATACTGAAGTGTGAAAACTGAGGTCTAAGAACATTTTTCGGGTTGATTTGTCCATTTTCAAGGGCTACAAGAAAATAAATGCGTATTATGTAGACACAGCAGCAAATCAGCTGTTTTCTATTTTTATACGAGGGCTATTCTGAAAGTGAAGTCCAATGTGTCACAAAATGGAGACCACAGTGAAAATAATTTGTTTTTGTTTTGCAAAAGTTAGCCACACCTTCCAGCTACCTCTCTAAATAGTCGCCGCCCCTATTTAGACATTTGTCGTGGCGTTGAACAAACATTCCAGTACCCTCATCACAGAAAGCAGCCACCTGTGTTTTCTGGCAACTCTCTACACTGGTCTGTCTTTCGCTGTTTTGTGCCAAAATGTTGTCTTCGTAGCCAGTAGTTCATGTGAACAGAGATGAGCATTGGAGGGAGCCAATTAAGGGCTATATTGTGGGTGATCGAACACTACATGATCGTCTTCATTGCCCCTGCACAATGCGGCTGAGAACTGTCTTGAAGAAAGAAACGCATGACATTTATGTTATGTGTGCTGCATATGCGACAGAGGATTGTCTTGAAGAAAGAAACACATGGTATTTATGTTATGTGAGTTACATACTCGACTGAGAATTGTCTTGAAAAAAGAAACGCATGGCATTTATGTTATGTGGGCTGCATAGTTTCAGGCGAAATCTCTCAGCAGATCCACATACTTGGCAGGAGACCCTGTTGTTGTTGGCACCTCTGTGTGCTCACTATGCTCTCAGAACTGAAAGGAGCGACTTCATGCGATCGATGGGCATACTAGAGACACAGCCCAACACATGTGTGCAGAGCTTCATCAGATTTTCACAGTGGTTTCCATTTCGCGGCCCAATCGGACATTACTTTCCGAATTCCCCTCGTACTACGAACGAATTGTTGTCAAATCTTTACTTAATTACCGTTACCATAATTTCCTTACTCTTTTATTATTTCATAGAAATGGTAGACAAACCTTTAACCTTTTAAACCAAATGAAGCATTGTACTTCACTGCTATGGCACAAAGGTGAGGGCAAATCTTGCATTCTGCGCGTACACACTTACCTTAAGATACGACATGTGGAAACAGTGACATTATTGTCTCAGTAACACTGTACCAATTATTATGCCATCCTCGATTCTGCTGGCGTTGTCACTAAAGTCGCACAGATAGCTTTTCCCTTTGTCTACAATAACGCAATATTTCAAAATAACGGAAATTTCATGAATAAAAATTACTCTTTTTAACAATTTTAGCACTGCTGACCTAGCTAATTAATATTTATGGTTTTTTACTCGGTTGTTAGTCCGTTCCACAGGGTGTGGTAAAAACGAACTTTTAAATATTTTCGTGCGAGCTCTGATTTCTCTTATTTTATTACGATGCTCATATCTCACTAGGTGGGTGTCAACAAAATACTTTCGCTTTTGGAGGAGAAACCACCTGGTTGAAATTTCGTGAAAAGTTCTCGCCGCAACGAGGAACTCTTTTTGCTTTAATGCCTGGCACCCCAATTCTCGTGTCATTCCCGTGACTCTCACTTTCCCCTATATCGCAAAACGATCTGCCCTTCTTTGAAATTTTTCTGTGAGCTCTGTAAATCGTATATGGTACGAATCCTATAAGTCATACGGAGAAGGAGTAGTCCAAAAGAGGGCGGGCAAGAGTCTCTTTCATAGATCAGTTGCATCTTCTAAGTGTTCTGGCCATGGGGATGTAATAAAGTGAGGTGGCGCTGTATATTTGCGCTATATATGGCTTTGAAGATGGTGCCACCATGTTAGTAGGCCCAGGAGATTAGTAACCTGCTGTTGACATCTGCTACTTGTTCTTAATTTCGGTAGTGTCCATGCAACAGTTATTCTGAATAGTAAACATTACAATGCTTTCGTGAACAGCATAGTGTCAGGAAGGTATCTTCCGACGTTTTCAGGTCTTATAAGCATATTTGATCCAGTAATATGAGGCATGTGGCCTCGTTAATACAACTTTCTTTTTGTTACGCGTTTCGAATAACCTATAAACGAAGTACGTGGTGTGAAAGTCTGCTTTTGTAATTCAGCACTTTCCTTAATACGGAATGACGAAACTGATGTTTCACCTTGTCCTCTTCCCGAAAACTCTGAGTATATACACTGAAGAGCCAAAGAAACTGGTACACTTGCCTAATATCGTACAGCGCCCCCGCGAGCACGCAGAAGTTCATAGACTCGACTAATGTCTGAAGCAATGAACTGACATCATGAATCCTGCAGGGCTGTCCATAAATCCGTAAGAGTACAAGAGGGTGGCGATCTCTTCTGAACAGCACGTTGCAAGACATCCCAGATATGCTCAATAATATTCATGTCTGGGGAGTTTTGTGGCCAGCGGAAGTGTTTAAACTCAGAAGAGTGTTCGGGAACCACTCTGTAGCAATTCTGGTCGTGTGGGGTGTCACATCGCCCTGCTGGAATTGCCCAAGTCCGTCGGAATGCGCAATCGACATGAATGACTGCAGGAGCTCAGACAGGATGCTTGGTACGTGTCACCTACCAGAGTCGTATCTAGACATATCAGGGGTCCCATGTCACTCCAACTGCACACGCCCCATGCCATTACAGAACCTCCACCAGCTTGAACGGTTCCTTGCTGACATGCAGGATACATGGATTCGTCTCCGGCCATCCTGATTTAGGTTTTCCGTGATTTCCCTAAATCGTTTCAGGCAAATGCCGGGATGGTTCCTTTGAAAGGGCACGGCCGATTTCCTTTCCAATCCTTCCCTAACCCGAGCTTGCGCTCCGTCTCTAATGACCTCGTTGTCGATGGGACGTTAAACACTAACCACCTATTCCACCTACATGGATTCATGAAGGTTTCTCCATACCCACACACATCCATCTGCTCGATACAATTTGGAACGAGACTCGTCCGAGGAGGCAACATGTTTCCAATCATCAACAGTCCAATGTCGGTGTTGACGGCCCCAGGCTAGGCATAATGTTGAGTGTCGTGCAGTCATCAAGGACACACGACTGGGCCTTCGCCTCTGAAAGCCCATATCGATGGTATTTCATTAAATGGTTCCGATGCTGACACTTGTTGGTGGCCGCGCATTGAAATCTGCAGTAATTTTCGGAAGAGATGCACTTCTGTCACGTTGAACGAGTCTCTTCAGTCGTCGTTGGTCCCGTTCTTGCAGGGTCGTTTCCCGGCAGCAGCTGTTTCGGAGATTTGATGTTTTACCAGATTTCTGATATTCACGGTACTCCCGTGAAATGGTCGTACGGGAAATTCCCCTCTTCATTGCTAACTCTGAGATGCTGTGTCCCTTCGCTTGATAATCTTCCATTTTAGCAGCAGAAAGTGTTCTAACAACTGCTCCAGACACATTTTGTCTTATATAGGAGTTGCCCAGGCGTATCAAGGCCGTTATTACGGCCAGAGGTGGTTGTTCTGGGTACTCTGGATCTATGCACCCAAATTGCGTGAAGATGTAATCACATGTCAGTTCTAGTATAATATATTTGTCCAATGAATACCCGTTTATCATCTGCATTTCTTCTTGGTGTAGCAATTTTAACGGCCAGTAGAGTAAAAAAATTGAAAAGTATGCCACATATTCGTATATGAAGACTCGCAGGCTAAGTTTCTATAGGCATACTGAAACAATGGAACCAATCACATTAACTACGGAGGTTGTGGAATTTTACGAAACAAAAAAATCTAAAATTGAAACAGTGAACTTGATCGATGCAATAAAAGAAGATCTGAAGGTGGAAGCAATCATGCGACTTCATGTATCAGAGGGAAAAAAATTTTATACAGAATATCAACGGTTGGACATTTAGCTTGGCACAAAAGCGCATGAACACCGGAACAATTTGGTCTGACGAGAGGGAAAGAGTGTACCGTGTTCAGAGAGTTGGAGATCAGTAAGCTCATGCGGCATAACGCCTCCTCACACCACAACACCTGGACCACCAAAACGATCATGTTCATCTTCATATTGCGAGAGGTGGGAACACGTCATGCACACAGGAACATTGTCGAACATCACAGACAACGAGAAAGAGAAGATACAACGAAGACCTACACGTTTCTTTTCAGGATTGGTCATTACTGAGATTACGTAGAAGCTCAACTCTAGTAGCAGAAAGTACAACAAACAAGGAGCATTCAGTAAGTAATGCAATACTTTTTTGGATAAAAAGCCCTATGTTTCAACATACGCTCTGTCCAATGCGACGGCCTTACGCCACCGTAATGGGAGAGCCTGTATGCCCGCAACGTCGGAGCCAACGTCTTGCTGCATCAATAACCTCCCCATCATCCACGTACTGCTTCCCGCGAAATACGTCGTACTTCGCAGCGAACAGATGGAAGTCGAAAGGCGCGTGCTCCGGGCTGTATGGCGGACAAGGAAAAGCAGTCCAACGAACTTTTGTGAGCTCATCTGGGGAGCGCAGACTTGTGTGAGGCCTTGCGTTATCATGGAGAAGGAGACATTTGTTTGTTTTTTTGTGGAGGCGAACACGCTGAAGTCGATTCCTGACATCAAACAGAATAGCTTCTTCAGAATCCCAGAAGACCGTCGTCATGACTTTACCTTCTGAGAGTGCAGCTATGAGCTTCAACTTTGGAGGAGAGGTGGCGCGGCGCCGCTCCCTGGATTGCTGATTCGTTTGCGGTTCGAAGTGACGAACCCAAGTTTCATCGCCTGTGACTGTTCCACAAAAATTGTCACGATCATCCTCATAACGTGCTCTTTATAGTCTTCTGATAGACGGTAAGAGACTCAGCGGAAGTCCCAACTGATGGATGAGTGTGTCAGCACTACCAATAGAGACGTCCGGTTGAGCAGGGAGGCGTTTGATTTGCGATCCGTCTATGATATCGAATGAGAGTGTCCTCACGAGTGCTGGAATGACAGCTGTGTGTGGCCGACCGGCGCGTTGGAGATCGGACAAATTTCCGAGACCTTCTTGCGATGATGATAGACACCTCGCCTAACGACTCACCGTGGTTTTGTTTACTGGCAGGTCTCCCTTGAGATTCTGCAAGCGCCTACGAATATCTGCGATTATCGGGTTTCCCGTCGAAAGAAACAATGACGGCTCTTTGGCTCCGTTCTAGACGCCACCTTGAAGGCTACGTATAACACCGCCGTCTATTGTTACATCATGAAACTACAGGGGCTGAAGCGGGAGTGACCCGCGATGTGGCACAACAAATTTCACATTTCTTTCAACCGACATTGGCTGACAAAAAATGTTTTGCATTATTTATCGCACGCCCCTCGTAGATATTGTGTATCATGTGGAGATTTAATGTTGACATTGCAAAAAGGATCGGACAACTTATTACTTACTCCAAATGTCTCCCAAACTGACTCGACCTACAGTTTAACGTAGATTCTGAACCATAATGAAATTTAGCATTTTCCACAATAACAAATGATTGTTAGAGGTGAAAGGTGATACGAGTAACAAAAAACAAATTCTTGGACTGATTAGGAATCGAACACCAGACTTCTAGAGTTGTAGCCTGACACTGACCCAACGAGCAGCTGATATATACAGGACGACAATATTATTAATAAAGTACGTCTTTGTAAATAATTCAACACATCGACTTAACGTTATCTAAAAAGGACAAGTATAATTCTACATGGCTGTCTAGTAACTTGTTCGTCTATAGAGGTACTCCAGTAACCTCGTTGGATTGTTTTCTCCCTTTTTTTTTTAAAAAAAAAACAAAACTAATACTTTCTTTATCTCGACGACAGATTACGAAAAATTAACACATCGATAGAATGCTTGACAATGTTTACAATGAATGCTTACCCCAAAATAAGTGTGCAGTGTGACATATTTTCGATCAAATTTCACAATTTCAGCTACCTTATCTGATGTTAACGTGACAATAGAGTGAAACGGCATTATGTTTGATGACTTCACTCTCAGTCATAGTACACAGCCTTGTGAGTTTTGCAGGGATGTTTCACTGCGATCAGTGACACATTTGTTGCATTGAATTAACACTTACGGTGCTGTTCTTGTATGTATCTGCCATTACCTGTAGATTGGCTGAAATATGTGGTTTTTTGGAAGTTATAACTTGTGTGCACGAATTTATTATTGGCATTTCAAAACATTTTGAGGTTTATTGGATTTTCTCTTTTAAATGTATATGTTCTGGCATTGTTGGTGTTAAATCTGAGTCCATAGATGCAGCTTCAATTTAATAGTAATTTAAAAAAAGTTGGAAAGGAGTTCTGATACACAAAAACATTTCCCGATGAGCAAACAAGTAATCTTTCTGTTTAAATTTCTTTTACAGCCCATTTAAATATAAATAAACATGCAACACACAATAACAAATCAAAAT